>NC_089587.1:219337448-219637448 GCF_019320115.1 Miscanthus floridulus | reverse complement strand
CAAATCAAACAAGGATAGGATATTAGGCAGTTTCGGCCCAGAATTCCCAACGATTGGAAGCGCTGGCAAAAGAACACCACGACTAACTTCACGGATCAACCAAAATGGCTAGGCTAGCTAAACTTCTTCGAACCCTAAAAAAACAAGCTAAACTACTTCGACCCAAAACGGCTAGGCTAGCTAAATAATTATGGAATGTGAAAAGAGTTTGTGGTAGTAATCTTAGGCCCTGTTCGGCTTATCCCATATTCGGCTTGTTTTTTTCAGCCGGAACAATGTTTTTCTCTAACAACAATTCAGCCAGAACTGTGTTTTTCAGTCAGTTTCAGTTCAGACCAGCGAACAGGGCCAAACTTACACAACACCGGTGAATCAAATAATCAAAAGTTGTTTTTAGAAAAGAATCATTGATTTCTTCACCATTTGCAAAAAGTTACAAGGGCGTGCTCGGGAAATTAAAGGCAAGGAGCAACGGGGTAAACAAAATGTAAAAGTACCCGACATAATTATATGCATTTGGCACTCCGCACGGCAGCACAAATTAGCTCACTCGCTGGGTTGGACATTGCCTCCTGCTGCTGCTACGTCGTCGAAATCGTCGAAGCTCAAGCTTAGTGTTTGCAGTTTGAACCCAGCTCCCTGGATAACTTCCACTAGGTTCGAGGCTACTCCAGTAGCTTGCACGGTTGTCTCCTTTGTTAACTGAAAAAGACCCGATAACAAGAATGTACGTCAAGCACATCAGACAATCATTGTAAATGTGACATAGAATTGACTGGAGATATTACAGGGGAGAACGCCATCTACTGTTTTTAGAGAATATTCATAATTCATTTCATTGAAACACTGAAGCAGTTAGCGGTACATCAACTTACTTGCTGTTAGTTTACCCATGATCTAGGTGGTGCCTACAAATTGCGGGTTCCATGCCCTTTCTAATTCAGAGCTCATATATATTCTTCACATAGGAATGAAACACAACAGTCTGAGAACTCCTTATGAAATAAAATAGCAAAGAAATCATGTCACTTAAGAAGTTCCAGTCAAGTTTTACTCAGTGATTACTATTTCTTCAATGTCTACAGGTTTTGCTGCTACAGTTTGTGTATTGGCAGCAAGCAGTCAAAAGGTAGGGTCCATTTTAATTATATTTGATTTTTGCATCTATGGCTGTTGTATCCTTGACGATATGCTCAAACAATAGTCAAATGTCTTACATGGATAAAATCTTTGTCTTGTTGTTTCCCATCCTCATCAAATCAATAAAGTATATGGCCATCCAACCAAACAAATCCAATTTTCGAGCAAAATAACAAATGAATGCCAGAGAAATTTGAATACATATAAAGTTGTGTGCGTCTTGCAAAATGACTATGTTGAATATATAAAGTTGTTCAATTACTTCATTTGCAAGAAGATTGAAGTGATTTAGTTTTTTATACTTGAACAAGGTTCTATATGCAGAACATGACTTGAAATCTGGTTCAGAGATCTTGCTTAGAATATTTAAACATAAAAATAGGACTTTGAACATCTGGCAATGTTAAAACTCTAAGATTCTAGTGTCTATTTATTGTCTCTTTTCACTTAACCTTGGAGGCTTCAATAGAAGCTTCTTCTTTACAGGTGATTGTTTCTGGAAAACTGTGCTCCACCTCTAACTACGGATTAAACTCTTTCTCACGAAGTGAGGAGAAAAGATCAAACTGTATCTCGACATGGTTGCAGGGACAGTTTGAGCTGAACTGCCGCAACGTGCAACGGAAAACCAATGCACAAAGATGAAGCGCACTAACTAGTGCCTAGTGGGAGCACTAATCGAACGAGTGGCAGGCAGCAGGAAAACCTGACGTACCACAACACTCGCTATGCCTTCTTCAATGAGCACCTCTAGGTCCTTGACTCCTTCCATACCCTTCAATAAAGAAGATATATTTCTTCATTTATGATTTAGTATTTAAGTTCTGCAAACTAATTTGCAAGAAAAGAAAATGGTAATTAGCAGTAAAATAGGACGAAAAAAGAGCGAAGCCGGACCTCAAGAGACTCAGTGATCTTGGGAATGGCCCTCTCCTCCATGGTGCCCTCCGCCTTGAAGTAGAGGATGAGGGAGTCGGAGGTGTAGGCGGGCGCCGCCGCGTCCGCGGTGGCCGCGCGCACTACGGCCATGCGGGGGCTTCTCCTCCATCTAGGGGCAACTTCACCGCTGGTGCAGAAGAGCTGCAGGGAGACGCGGCCAGGGAGGAGGGATACAGCGGCGACGGCGGCGGAGGGGAACAGGTGGCTAAACGCCGTCGACGACATTATCTTGCTCTTATCTCGGTTTGGCCGCGTCGGTCGTAGGCTCTCTGTTTAGCTACCCCTTTCGCTCGCTTGGCCAGTCAGTTTGCAGAGGAAGATGGGGATTTCTTAGCCGTTTCGTTTTGGATAAGGTTTTCTTTTATCAAGGACCCAAACACCTTTCATGGTAACAATAAAACATGTCCAACCAAAACTTTCTAATTTCTCCAATCAAAGTCACAAGTTTATTAGTCAAAAACATCTTCATATGGCCTAGTGTACATGGACAAGTCCATGTCTGCATGGCAATCACGTACAAACTAAAGAGTCATAGTGTTTTACTCCTCGGAAGTGCTAGCGCCCGGACGATGCCCTAGACTCCGTTTTGCACTCCACGCAGGGGCCCCGCGCCGCCCGGGCGACAAAAGGGGAAGGCTACGCAGGCGCCTCTGATTCGAAAGGACCCGGCCGCGGCGTCGTATGGATTTCCTACCGGCGTCGTGAGAGACGATGCAGCAGAAGGTGGGGGAGAGAGATGCAAACCTCCGATCTACTTTTAAAACATTCAAATACAATAGTTGCAACATATGTCTGAAGGCAGTTGACACATGAAACATGTTTCTGAAACACTTGAAAACCATTGCAACCATACGCAAACATCCAGATAAAACACATGCAGCGTATGTGTAAAATATATGCAACATCCATATAAACACACTTGCAACATGCGTCCGGAAAACACAGATAAAACATTCCTCTAAAACATCTGAAACACTCGAAACATACGCTTGTAACATACCTCTGAAACAATTGCAATATCTCCCGATCTACTTTTGCAACATCCATATGAAACAAATGCAACATACATCTGAAACGCCTAAAACACTTGAAACATACATATGCAACATAGAGGAGAGAAAGGTTGGCCGGTCGATTCTAACCGCCGGGGTAGAGGGGGGAGCTCGGTCGCCAGGGTGAGAGAGGGCGCTGCGCCGGGGTGGGGCAGAGCAGCCTACTCCCCTGCAACATCGCCGCATCACCTCCATGGATCTCGCTCGTGCTTCATGGATCTCGTCGGGGTGGGGGAAGAGGTCCATCGAATCCCCGGGCAGTTGGGCGCTCTCGGTGGGTGAGGACGCCGGGGTGGGGGGAGGAGCGTAGCCAGGGTGAGGGAGGAGGCCACCGGGGTAGGGAGAGGAGGACGCCGGGGTAGGGGGAGCGCGCCGCTGGCCGATCAGGGAAGAAGCCATGGCCGCATGTCGGGGTAGGCGCGGGGCACGATCGCAGGAAGGGAGGAGGAAGCGAGGGACTGGATGCGGGAAGCGAGCGGAGTGAAGCGTCCGTCCGTTCTGGACGTCTTAATTGGAGCATTACCGTTTACTCTTACTTGGTGTAAAAGGGCAACATGGCATATATAAGTTGATCTTGAACAAGGTAAACTTCCTAGTCTTGTGAAATTTTTGTGCTCCAAACATGCCCTTAAACAATCAGCAAGAATTTTCCTTCACAAAGTACATTGTCAGCTCTACCAGAATTGATGGGGATAATGTTTTCTTTTATCAAATAGTCCAACCAAAATTTTCTAATTTCTCCAATCAAAATTACAAGTTTATATTATTATTAGTAAAAAAAAGCATCTTCATGTGGACTAGTGTATCCACGGACAAGTCCATGTCCGCATGACAATCGCGTACAGACTAAAAGGACGACATTGTCCTGTTCGCTGTTCTTATCAGCCTTATTTTTTTTTAGTGAAGGAATAATATTTTTCTTTAACAAATCAAACGAACAATACTTTTTAGCTTGTTTTTTCAGCGAAACGAACAAGGCTGGCTGATACTTTAAACTTCTTAGTCTTGTCAAATTCCTACATTCCAAACAGACCCTTAAACAACTAGCAAGAAATTTCCTTCACAAGTACATTGCCAGCTCTGCCACAATTAATGGGATAAGCAAACGCTTTGATTCATGACGATCATGAAAGAAAACAGGTGAGCATAAGCAAATGATTCGAGCTGTTTTTTCATCACAGAATGGAAAGGAGAGCATCACCATTTAGGTTTTGTCATCATATCTTGGGATTTGCATGAGTTGCATTGTTGTTACTACATTAGTACATGGATTCACCCCCTGATACGTGTCGGTGTTTCGAGTTACCACCGACGAGTAAATTTGTATTATTACGCGTCTGGCTCGGATGGTGTGCTTAGAGGATACGAGGTTTATACTAGTTCGGACAGAAAGTCCCTATGTCCAGTTCATCGATGTTGCTCGTGTTACTAGCACCGAAAGTTTGTAGTAGGAGGTACAAACGGGCGAGAGAGGGACATGTCCCAAGTCTCTAGTGGAAAGAATGAACGGGTGCTGAGAGCTCGGTCGCTGCTCGGGCGTGCATTCGTGTGTTTGTTATCTCGTGGTTCGGGGTTTGATGGGTTCGTTGGTTAGATCCCCTCCATCGAACGCTCTGCTTTTCC
This sequence comes from Miscanthus floridulus, assembly GCF_019320115.1. Taxonomy (NCBI): domain Eukaryota; kingdom Viridiplantae; phylum Streptophyta; class Magnoliopsida; order Poales; family Poaceae; genus Miscanthus; species Miscanthus floridulus. The sequence goes on along the minus strand of NC_089587.1, from coordinate 219,632,694 downwards.
TTTTATAGGCTAAGGAAAAACACGGGTTACAACGGAGAAAAAGAGAAGAATGAGAGGGAGAAGAAGTTCTTCAGGATCACCAGATCCTTTTTCTCCTTCATGCGGGTCCCATCGACACTGTAGATGTCAACAGGGGCAGCTCCACGTCGTGGCCCTGTCCGTCACTAGCGCCACGCGCAGGCGTCATCTGCCGGTCATGGCGTTCCATTATGTCCCGGCGGACGTCGTGATGAACTGACGCATCTGTCAGCGTTTGTACGATGGTTAGGCAGAAGAGCACCAGCACGCCCGACGCTGTTCTTGATATGAACCCTCAGGTATGGCCCATCATGGCCACGGGTTACATCGGGGCTTGCCGATCTCTTCCTTAGTGTCAGAGTTTTGACCCAGGCCCATACGCCTGGACTTGGAGTGGTTGGCGGCGTATGGGTCTTCGTCGGGCAAGACAGAGCCCGTGACCTTGGGGTCGGGCGAGGCGGAGCCCACGACCTCAGGGTTGGGCGAGGCGGAGCCCGCGGCCTCGGGTTTGGGCGAGGCGGAGCCCGTGGCCTCGGGGTCAGACGAGGCGGAGCATGGACCCAAGGGTCGGCCGAGGTGGAGCCTGCGACCTCAGGGTCAGGCGAGGTGGAGCCCGCCCCCAAAGGTCGGGCGAGGCGGAGCACGAACCCAATGGTGGACGAGGTGGAGCCCATGGCCTCAGGGTCAGGCGAGGCGGAGTCTGTGGCCTCGGGGTCGGGAGAGGCGGAGCCCGCGGCCTTGGGGTCAGGCGAGGCGAAGCCCGCCCCCAGAGGTCGGACAAGGCAGAGCACGAACCCAATGGTCGGCGAGGTGGAGCCTATGACCTTAGGGTCGGGCGAGGTGGAGCCCATGGCCTCGGGGTCGAGCGAGGCGAAGCACGGACCTAAGGGTCGGGTAAGGCGGAGTCCATGGCCTCGGGGTTGGGCAAGGCGGAGCCCGTGGCCTCGGGGTCAGGCGAGGCGGAGCCCGCCCCCAGAGGTCGGGCGAGGCAGAGCACAAACCCAATGGTCGGTGAGGTGGAGCCCGCGGCCTCAGGGTCGTGCGAGGCGGGGCTTGCACGCCTAATGGTCGGTTGGAACTATAGTCGCGCTCTTGACTGCTCGGATGAATTAATGTTGATGACCGTTAGCCTCTTCTCTTCGGGTACCCTAGTATTGGTCTCCGACAGTAGCCCCCGAGCCTACGGAGGAGTAGAATACTCCTTCAAACGCTTTTTTGAACGGGAGGACTCTAGGGGCTTTAGCCTTCTTTTGTCGCCCACGGAGTGACCTAGGGACGGTGATTCCCTTTCATCGAGATCAGACTCCTCGGGGGTATAGTCATGAGATTTGGTGGGTCGAAAAAGGTCTTTCCTGATTTCAACCACTACGGGGGTCTATCGTTCTACGGCCATGCGTTCAACCTTCGTGCAAGTCCAACTTTCCTCGAGCCCTTGCCCGTAGCAGGGGTCTGGTTGAGGATCGGCTCGTCTTTGCGGTTATCTTCCCTCGAGCATTTTTCGATAAAAATGGAGGAGCCGAGCCGTGCCATGATTTTCCTCTATGGAAGAATCATGGTGCTCAGTGAGCTGTTAATAGGCTAGTCCTTGTGGGGCCCTAGCATCCCATTCGTGGGGATTCGGCTTAGGTCAGCTCACCAAATTCTTAGCGGTCAATCCATATAGTTCTCGGGTCCGTTCGACCGGTCCCGAGGGCTATGTGCCTTTCTTCGAGGAACAACCATGGATCGTATCTGACCGAGACTCAAACATGGGCCGGGATGTCCGCGGCGCTCGTGCGCCCGAATACTAGCCGCTAGCAGGCCCATCCCTTTCCACCCCTCACTCTAAAGGTGCCCAGAGCGGTTGTTAAACCCATCGGTGGGCCAACCTTCGAACTCTTGGGCCTAGATGGGCCGTAGGAGCATTTTTAGCTCTATATCCCTTTTACCTGTGACGGGTCATGGCCCGTTTGGGAAGACAAAATGTCCAATGAGTTTTTTGAGGGAACAGACATAGGTTGCGTGCGCATGTCCCATGATGAGACATGGTAGCAGGTCGTGGCAGGCACAGAAATCCAGGCGAATGGTTGGTTTTCTCGCACTCGTCGCCCCTATAAAACCATAGGGCTAGCCCTCTGAGTTTCATATGCACGCTTGCATCCTTGCCTCCGTAGCCACACCGGCACTGCCAGTGCTTAGGTTTCCTGCCTCTACATCTTCACCACCATTGAGCTCACGTCCATCCACTCCCATCTCTAATGGATCCATGGTGTCATTCTGACATCACCTTCCAGTGCATGGAGGGCCACGTCCATCATGGTCTTCTCCATGTGCGGACCTTGGACGAGGAGTGGCTGCTGCCCGACGATGAGGATTTGCCGTCGCCACCTGATGGCTATGTGGTGTCATTCATCCACTTCCATGAGCGTGGGCTCATGACCCCCGCCCACAAATTTCTTCGGGGGCTATTGCACTACTACAAGATTGAGTTGCAACATCTCAATCCCAACGGGATCCAGCACATGGTGTCATTCGTTGTGCTGTGCAAGGGATTCCTAGGGATCAACCCCCACTTTGACTTGTGGAGGCACTTCTTCGCCGTCAACCTCTACAAGAAGAGGGAGAAAAGCGGCAGGTAGGAGCTACACATGCCAATAGGGTGCGTCGGCATCCAACTTTGGAACAATCGGGTCGGCGAGTACCCATCCATACGGCTTTTGATGTCCAACAAGGGGTGGCATTCGTAGTGGTTCTACCTTAAGAATGACGCCGCTGCCCCTCTACCGAAGTTCACCGGGTGCTTGATCGAAGAGGCTTCAGAGTCATGGAGGAAGTGAGGCATCCCGGAGAAGGACAAGAAGAAGATCCAAGACCACATCACCGTCATCCAAATCTTGAAGGAGAATGGCTTGAAGGGGTCAGGCGTCATCGGGGCTTACCACACAAGGAGTGTGGCGCCGTTGATGATGCATGCACTCCCGCTATATGCGATGTGCCTGAGGCATCGTTCGACAGAACGACGCTCGCCGAGGGGATGCTCCCCAACTCTAAGATCGCGTAATGCATCAAGGAGGGGATGGAGCCTTTGTGGGACGACGAGGGTGCCACCCTCGACTTCGTCTACCTGGTGCTAGGGCATCCTCTAATGCGGCCAGAGTCAGGCTACATCGTCTTTGTAAGTTACCCTTTCCCTTGCCTTTCCTTGAATTGATTTCCTGACCCTTGATACTAACCTTGAGAGGGGTAGGACCAGCCAAGGGATCTCATCCTCATGGATCACCTAGCACCATTGTCGAGGGATTCAGCCATGAGGATGGTGAATCACACCAAGGGCGAGCGGCTGAGGAAGGCAAAGGAGGACAAGAAGAGGAAGAAGTAGCAGAAGCTATAGGTGTAGGAACGAGAGGAGGACACTGATAGCGATGATGATGATGATCTAGACAATGACGAGGTAGCCAACGATATCGAGTGGGATAACCTAGAGAGCAAGGATGCACTAACAGGTATCGGTTTGTCCTTGTAGGCATTGGGGCCCTTCTAGTTCCATGGAGGGGAGGGTATGTTCAGGGAGCCGACAGAGGCGAGCCATACCATTAGCCTGCCCCAGGAGCCAATAGCGGTGGGCGGTTCTACCGTCACTCCTAAGGTGACAGCAAAGGCGGGTGGCTCCACTATCGTGCCCCAAGAACCAAGGGGAGTGAGCCCCTTTGCCCAGGAGCAGGGGGCGGGCGTGAAACGGCCTTGTTTTGATGAGGCGGAGCAAAGGTTGGGGGGTTCGCCCCCCAAACGCATCTACTGCCCAATGATGCTGAGGTGAGTTGTCAGTTCCTCTATTTTTTTCCTATTTTAGTTGGATTTCATCATGGCTTATGCTTGTCATCCCTTGCAGTGTTGGTAGGTAGCGTAATCCTTTGGTGCTATCGCCGAAGAAGAGCATCGCCTTCCAATTGAGGCGGCAGTCATCGGCTGGTGCCGTGCCCATTTCAGGCAGGAGCGGTGCTAGTGTGACCTTGTCGCCATCCTATCATGCGTTGTCCATGGTGACGCTCGTGCCCTCGATGGGACGGGTGGACGTGGGGGCTCAAGGGGTGCCTTCGGAGGTCGCAGAGCAGCCGGTGATGGCCGCGATACCGCTGCCAATGGCGGGACGGATGGGGCTGCCAACCACGCTCATGGTGCCAACTACGCTAGGCGTGGTGCAGCTGGTCATGACCCCATCGATGTAGGTCGAGGTGGCGGTGGTTGTGATAGATGGGTCATAGACTGGCGCAACCACAGCGGCGCCTGAGGCACTAACGCGCCTTGTGCCATCGGCGGCCCAAGCGATAGCACCTAGCATGGGCCAAATGGAGGGGGACATGGTCGAGCGGTCCCCAGGAGTCATGGTGGTAGGGGAGGGGTCAGCGTCCACACCGCTGACCCCTTCCATTGTCGGAAGGGGCATCTCGGCGGGGACATCATGTCAAGAGGGGTCGGCAGCACTTGGAGCTGGCGGGGAGTCATCCCTAGCCCTGACATCGGTGGGCAGTGGCTCACCTATGTGGGGTGAGCCCCTACTCCAGTGGATGAATCTGTAGGATCCGGCGTCAACGCTTTTCACGCTTGACGCCACCGCCGAGAGCATAGAGTGGGAGAGCCTAGAAGTGGGGATCTCGTCCATGCTCGAGGCCCTAAACCATGCCATGGGCTCATTGCACGACATTGTTGTTCCCTCCGGCTGGGTATTGTTTCATCCTGCTTCTTGCCTTTATCCTCCTTTTTTATTTTTTATATCCTAATCATCGTCTTTCTGTAGTCCCTCATAGCTCATAGCCGGGGGAAGTCTCAGTTCCTTCGTCAACAGAAGGAGACCTGGGACCACCTCGTCAAGGAGGCATGGCTATGCGGGGAGGTGACCGCTTAGCTTGTTGCTACCCAACAGAGGGTGGCCAAGCTAACTCTCCTTGCCGAGGAGGTGGCCAATCTTCAGTCATGGGTGGCCGAGGCCCATCGGGATGCTGATGAGGCCGAGAAGGCATTCAAGGCCCTATCGTGCGAGGTCATGGGATGATGATGAAGAAGCCGCCAGGGTAAGGAAGGAGCATGATGAGCTGCTCCAGAGGGATGCCCAGACCCGCCAACGGATCTTTGACCTTCTGGGTGAGGTTGAGAAGGAAAGAGATCTAAAGCTAGGGGCTAAGGTGAAGCTCGTGGCTCTAGAGAAGATGGCGAGCTTGGATGCCATGGCGGTCGCTCAGCTGCGCAAGGAGCAGGATGAGCTGCTCCAAACTATGAAGAGGCTCTACTTGGAACGTGGTGTGGCTTATGAGGAGCGTGACTAGGCCTACCAAGAGCGTGATGATGTGCAATAGATGGTCAGCTCCCTCTAGGTCAAGCTCGAAAGCATGATGACCCAGAAACTGGAGGCCGAGAGCATTTCTGTCGGGCTGGCTGTGGACCTCACCGAGGTGAGAAGAAATCTTCAGGCAAAGAGTGACAAGCTCGGTATCCTGAGTGTTGCCCTTGGAGTAGTCTACGATGACCTTTAGGTGGTGCGGTCGGAGGGGATCTGGTCGCTCGCGGCTCATGCCGTCGAGATCATGGCTTGGGTGCGCCAGCTCGAGAGGAATGCTCTTCGCACTGAGGTCAAACAGTCCTTCGTGATTGCTCATTCTCATTATGGAGACAGCATCGACCTAGAGACGATGAGCCACGGCTTCATGCCTGGCTATGAAGTCCATGAGCTTGAGGAGATGGAAGCATGGTGGCTCCTCTTTTGCAGGACCTGGCAGACAGGATAGAAGACGTAGTTCTCCCTCGGAGAGGTTAGTTAGTTAGATAGGTTGGATGATTATTTTTGTAATAATCGGACAAGTTCTAACCCCTGTGTTTTGTTCGAACAAGTCTGTTCTTTTTATTTCGTTGTGAATAAATTTATTTTTTCTCTCTTTTCATGTGTGAAAAGGGGTTAATGCGTTCCGACCCTTCCATTTGTTAAGACCATAGAGCTCGGGGTATGGGTGAACAAACTCTGATCGTGCTGGTGAGCAAATGTGTCATAGCCGCTAGGGCATAGGTTACTTGCAGTCCAACTAGCCTTACTTAGTCGTTCGTTTCCGTAAACCTTGCCACTAGGGTTTTTAACATGAGGAAGGGGTCGGGCACGACGATTGTTTCAGAAAGGGTATATATATACCCTTATCAGCCCTCGAGTGAGACCCGCCCCCTTACCGTTGCTGGGGTTGGGTGTCACTAAAGATCGAGGAGAGGATAGCGAAACTAGTAGGAGAAAACGTCTCTTGTTTTAGAAACGTCATTCTTAGTTTTCGTATGTACCCCCTCCCTAGGATCTGAGCCATCGTTCTATGACCGCACATTCAGTTTCCTTGCGAGTCCAACTTTCCTTGAGCTCCCGCGCGTAGCAGGGGTCTGATCGAGGGTCGGCTCGTCTTTGTGATCGTCACGCTGTCCGCAGTTTCTGCAACCGGAGGGGTTGAGCTAACGTCACTTGCCTCGATGGCTTGAGTGACATGCTCGGTGAGCTCGCTAACGGGTATGTCCGAGTGGAATCTATGTCCATCGTTCATGATGGGGTCGGCATAGCCCTCATGTGGCATTCCACTACTCCTTAACCCACCTCCCGGTAGATGCCCAAGTCGTTCCGGTGACCGACTCAGGTGGCCCGTTGGCCTTCCCTCGATGGAGATTCTGTGGGCTCAGCTCAAGGTTAGGATTGGACGAGAAGGTTGAGATGACCCTATTTGCTTCTAAAAAGGTCGGACAAAGGCCATTGGGGCTCATCTGTGTTTTCTCACCTAGCTCTGTTCGACGCGAGGCGGCCTCAAGCCCTTCGCGAGCTGGCCTTCGAACCCCGATCAGTTGGATTCCTAAGTTAGGGTCAGGTGGCTTGAGCCCTCGAGCCTCATTGGGCTCGGTAGAGGTCGGCCGAGTTTTATGCGTCACCCCGTCCATGGTTTCTGCAACCAAAGGGGTTGAGCTAACGACACTTGCCTCAATGGCTCGAGTGTCGCTCTCGACGAGCTCGCTAATAGGCATGTCCGAGTGGAATCCAGATCTGTCGTTCGTGACAGGGTCGGCATAGCCCTCGTGTGGCATTCCACTGTTCCTTAACTCGTCTCCCGGCAGATGCCCCGAGTCACTCTGGAGACTGACTCAGGTGGCCCGCTGGCCTCTCCTCAATGGAGATTCTATGGGTTTAGCTCAAGGTTAGGATCGAACAAGAAGGTTGAGATGACCCTGTCCACTTCTAAGCGAGTTGGGCAAGGGTCATTGGGGCTCATCTGCATTTTCTCCCTTGGCTCTGTTTGACGCGAGGCGGCCTCGAGCCCTTTATGGGCCGGCCTTCGAACCTCAGCGGGTCACCGCTCATATGGAATGAGACGACTATCGCTTCGTGACGCAACGTGAAGCGTTGTGATATAATAATTGCATATGCGATGCTTGGATGTATGGGATGAATGTATAAATGCATGCATGAGAATGGATGAATGAATGCTCATGCACTGGAAAAGTAAAGTGGGAGTTGGTAAAGTTACCTCGCCAGCTTGAGTGACAGATTCAGGGAGCTCTTACTGGATATGTTCGAGTGAAATTCGGGTCCATCGTTCGTGATGGAGTCGGCCTAACTCGTGTGGGGTATCCTGCTGCTCCCTACCCGTCTCTTGGCAGTGGCCTAAGCCATCCAATCAAATTTGGGCAACCTGCTGGCCTCTCCTCGATGGAGATTCCATAGGTGGGCCCCTCCAAACCCTTCTTGGGAAGGCAGAGGCTAAAGCTTGGGGTGCGAAGACAAAAACTCTAATCACGCTGGTGAGTAAAAATGCCATAGCCGATGAGGCATAGGTTTCTTGTAGTCTGACCAGCTTTACTCAAAGTTTGTTTCTGCACACCTTACCTCTAGGTTTTAGTATGAGGAAGGGTTGGGCATAGAGAATGTCTACCGAATAGGCTCGATAGCGAAATTAATGAGAGAAAACATGTGTAAATTAAGGGTGACTCATCTCTCGGCAGCGGCTTGAACCGTCCGATCGACTTGGGTGACCCGCTGGCATAGGACTTACCTCAACATCACGAGTGACGGGTTCAAGGAGCTCTTACTGGATATGTTCGAGTAAAATCTGGGTCCGTCGTTCATGACAGAGTCGGTATAATCCGCGTGGGGCATCCTACTGCTCCTTACCCATCTCTCGGCAACGGTCAAGCCATCCGATCGACTTGTGTGACCCACTAACATAGGACTTACCTATGAGATAGAGGATGAGATCATCCCCCTAAGAAATTAGTTAGGTAGATACGCCTGGCGGCGAACTTGTATTAAGTGGATAAGCTCTTAAATTTCGTTATGGCCTAACATGTTTTTAGTCCTTCTCCCCTTTTCGTATAAAAAGGTTAGTGCGTTTTGACCCTTTCCATTGTTATGGACATAAAGCTCGGGGTGTGGGTGAACAAACTTTGATCATGCTGGTGAGCAAAGGCACCGTAGCCACTGGGGCATAGGTTTCTCGTAGTCCGACTAGTTTTACTCAGCGTTCGTTTCCACAACCCTAGCTACTAGGTCTCAACGTGAGAGAGGGTCGAGCATAGAGAATGTTTGCTAGGTGGATATACTCTTATACGTGCACCGGCTCTTTTCGTAGTTAAGGCTAAAAAGCTCGGGGGTGCAAAAAAAACTCTGATCACGCTGGTGAGCAAAAATGCCATAGCCGCTGGGGCATAGGTTTCTTACAGTCCGACCAGTTTTACTCAGTGTTCGTTTCCGCAACACTTGTTTCTAGGTCTCAACGTGGAAGGGTCGGAAGTAAAGATTGTCTACTGGATTGATATGCTCTTATTAGCCCCCCAAGTGAGGCCTGACCCCTTGCTATTGCTAGGTGGGGTGTCACTAGAGATCAAGGAGTCAATAGCGAAACTGATAAGAGGAAGTGTGCGTATATTAAGGGTAAAAGCAACATAGCTGCTCGATGTTCTAGACATTAACGAAGACTTCATCGTCGATGGTCTTGAGTTTATAGGTGCCTAGTCGGAGCACCTCCATGATGACATATGGTCTCTCCCATGGTAGAGAGAGCTTATGGCAGTTCTTGTTGCACTAGACGAGGCAGAGCACTAGGTTCCCGACATTGAAGGCCTGATCTCGCACTCGATGGCTGTGGTACCGGCATAACGCTTTCTGGTACCTAGCCAAGCCAAGGAGGGCAACATCGCGTGCTTCATCTAGCTGGTCCATGGCATCCTTGAGGGATGCCTTAGCTCCCTATTTGTCATATGGCCTGACCCTTGGTGCTCCATAGTCGAGGTCAGTCGAGAGGACAGCCTCGGAACCATAGACCATGAAGAATGGCGTGTAGTCGGTGGCCTAGTTGGGGGTCATCCTCAGGCTCTAGAGCATCACAGGAAGTTCTATGACCCATCGTCTACTAAACTTGTTCAACTGGTTGAAGATCCTAGCTAGGCTTAAGGCCTTATAGGATCATGCTATTCGTGTGCTCGACCTGCTCGTTCATGTAGGGATGCGCCACGGTGGCCCAATCAACGCAGATGTGGTATTCATCGTAGAATCAGAGGAACTTCTTTTCGGTAAACTATGTGCCGTTGTCCATGATAAGGGAGTTCAGGACTCTAAAGTGATGGACGATGTCAAGGAAGAACAGCACGACTTGCCTCTACCCACTTTGTAAACTTGTCTATGGTGACAAGTAGGTGCGTATAGCCCCCGGGCGCCCTCTTGAGAGGTCCAACCAGATCGAGCCCCTAGACCGTGAATGCCCACATGATGGAGATTGTCTGGAGTGCTTAGGCCAGCAGGTGGGTCTACCGAGCATAGTATTGACACCCCTAGTAGGTGCACACAATATGTTTAGCGTCAGCTACTATAGTCGGCCAATAGAAGCCTTGTCGGAACGCATTTCTGACCAGGGTTCTAGGCGAGGCATGGTGACCATAGACCCCACCGTGGATATTACTTAGCAACCGCTTCCTATGTTCGATGGGGATGCAGCGCTATAGGACCCTGGTGTGGCTTCGCCTATAGAGCTTGCCATCAATAACGACAAAGGACTTGGCATGATGTGCGAGCCGTCGAGCCTCCATTTTGTCTGTCAGCAGCGCCTCATGGAGGAGGTAGCCAAGGTAAGGCACCCTCTAGTCGGCCAGGTCAGGTTCTATAGATGGATCATCGTCAAGCTCCATGACTTCAGGGTCGGATGGAGCCAACGGATGGTTAGCCCCTGAGCCTAGGGCAGGCGGCCCATCACCAGCTTGTTTTGGCTCCTCATAGCGGATCGAGGGTTTGTACTAATTGTTGGCGAAGATGCCTATTAGCACCGGCTCTTGGTCGGCCGTCGCTTTCACCAGCGCATCAACCGCCTCGTTGAGATGCCTCGGGATGTGATTGAGCTCGAGACCATCGAACTTGTCCTCCAGCTGGCGAACTTCTCGATCGTATGTAGCCATCTTGGCGTTGTGGCAGCTTAATTCCTTCATGACTTGGTCGATGACTAGCTGGGAGTTGCCTCAGACATCAAGCCATCAGATACCCACCTTGATGGTGATGCATAGGCCATTGATGAGTGTCTCATATTCGGCCACATTTTTGGAGGAGGGGAAATGGACACGAACCATGTACCTCATGCATACCCCGAGGGGTGAAACGAAGACCAGCCCCGTGTTGACGCCTTTCTTCATCAGCGATCCATTGAAGTACATCATCCAATACTCCTGGTCAACGACTGCTGGCGGCATTTGGACCTCGGTCCACTCTGCAATGAAATCAGCTAGCACTTGAGACTTGATGGTTGTCTAGGGGCATACAAAATGCCTTGACCCTTCAGCTCAAGTGCCCACTTCATGATTTTTCCTGTGGCATCCCGGTTTTAGATGACCTCACTGAGAGGGAAGGTCATCACGACCATCACTAGATGCGACTCGAAGTAGTGATGCAACTTCCTTTTAGCGATGAGGATGGGGTATAGGAGCTTCTGGATTTGGGGTAGCGGGTCTTGGAATCATACAAGACCTCACTAATGTAGTATACAGGGTGCTGCACTTTGAGGGTGTGTCCCTCTGCTTCTTGCTCTACCACTAGGGCGGCGCTGACCACTTGCGTGGTGGCCACAATGTAGAGCAGAAGCGGTTCCCCATCGATCGGGGGGACTAGGATTGGGGCCTTCATTAGAAGCTGCTTGACCATGTCAAGTGCCTCCTAGGCCTCGGATGTCCATTCAAAATGGTCGGCCTTCTTCAGGAGCTGATAGAGGGGGAGACCTCATTCACCAAGGTGCAAGATAAAGCGGCTGAGTGCGGCGAGGCACCCTATAACTCGTTGTACCCCTTTATGTTCTGAATCGGACCCATCCTCATGATGGCCGAGATCTTCTCTGGGTTGGCTTCGATGCCATGCTTGGAAACGATAAAACCTAGCATCATACCCCTTGGGACCCCAAAAACACACTTCTTGAGGTTGAGCTTGATGCCATTTGCTCAGAGTTTCATGAAGGTCTGTTCTAGGTCGGATACGATCTGGTCAGCCCATTTTTATTTGACCATGATGTCATCCATGTAGGCCTCAATGGTTCGCCTGATGAGGTCCCTAAAACACTTGAGCATGTAACGTTGGTACGTAGCCCCCACATTTTTGGACCGAACGGCATTGTGATGTAGCAGAACGATCTAAATGGGGTGATGAAAGATGTTGTGAGCTGGTCGGACTCTTTTATCGTGAATTGATGGTACCCAGAGTACACATCAAGGAAGCAAAGGGTTTCGTACCCTGAGGTTGAGTCGACTACTTGGTCTATGTGTGGCAAAGGAAACGGATCCTTTGGACATGCTTTGTTGAGACCCATGTAGTCAACGCACATTCTCCATTTCCCACTCTTTTTTCATATAAGAACAGGATTGGCTAACCACTTGGGGTGGTATACTTCCTTGATGAACCTGGCCACTAAAAGCTTCGCAATCTTCTTGTCGATTGCCCTGCATTTCTCCTCATCGAAGCGACATAGGCGTTGCTTCACTAGCTTGGAGCCTGGCCTGATCTTCAAGGCATGCTCGGCGACTTCTCTTGGAATGCTTGGCATGTCCGAGGGTTTCCACGTAAAGATGTCTCTATTAGCATGGAGGAAGTTGACGAGCGCGCTTTCCTATTCAAAGGAAAGTGTGGTGCCAATGCACACCACTTTGCCCTTGGAGCCACTGGGATCTATGAGGACCTCCTTGGTGCCCTCTATAGGTTCAAAAGACCCAGCCGACCGCTTGGGGTCGGGTGCTTCTTCAGTGACTTCCTTACTGATTGACGCGAGCTCTTTGGAGGCGACAATTGCCACGGCGTGCTCACAGCACTCGACCTCGCACTAGTAGGCGCACTGGAAGTAGGTGCCGATGATGATGACCCTACATGGACCCAGTATCTTCAGCTTTAGATAGGTGTAGTTGGGGATGGCCATGAACTTCGCGTAGCTTGGACATCTCAGGACAGTGTGGTAGGTTCCATAGAACCCGACCACCTCGAAGGTAAGGGTCTCTGTCCTATAATTGGATGGATCCCCAAAGGTGATGGGCAGATCAATCTGCTCGAGTGGCACGGCCTGCTTTTCAGGCATGATGCTAAAAGCATCTAGGCCTCTAGTTGGGTTTCGGTGATTAATGACAATACAAGATTACTATGACTAACGTGTGTTTTGCAGATGCAATTGAGTTAGGTCATGGTAATAGAGATCAATCGGGCAATCAAAGTTGTCATGCCCCTACGATGGAAATCGTTTTGGTTTTCAAAGGATGGACGACAAGGTTAAGGATGACTAGTTCTAAGTGTCAATTGGAGTTGGAGAGACACTTAGAGTAGTTTAGGACTTTGTTTTTCCTTTGGCCGTACTATTAAGGGGGGTATGGACGGGTAGCTTGACCTAGTTGAGTCTAGTGAGTTAGGTGTGGTGCACACTTGTTAAAACTAGCTCTATGTAGCTCCTACAAAGCCCTTTGATCCTATGGAGCAAACTTCATTCACAAATGATCGAGAGTTGGAAGTGAATGAAGGGTCAAATACTGACCGGACACTGGCTCCGATGCGACCGGACGCTAGCCGCAGGGTCCGGTCAGTTCATTTGACTGAGGAGATCAAGTCTGGTGTGACCGGACGCTAGAAGGTCAATGTGACCGGACGCTGAGGGCCAGCGTCTGGTCGACTCCAGTAAGGGTCCAGACTTGAGAAAGTGTGACCGGACGCATCCGGTCAATACTGACCAGACCCTGAGTATCCAGCGTCCGGTTGAGTCCAGTAAGGTTCTAGTAAGGATTTTATACGACCAAACGTGTTCGGTCAGTGCTGACTGGACCCTGCCAGCGTCCGGTCAACTCATTACTACTAGTTTGGGGTTGAACTGACCAGAGCGTTTGGTCAACATGATCGGAGCATCTGGTGTAACACCCTAGGTGTTTGCCACCAGTTAAGCAATGGGTTTGAGCTAAAACATGGTATATTAAGTGATGATGAAGATGTCAAGGTCAAACCTATAGAAACGAGCCCTAACCTAAACTTGGATATTGCACCTTTTGCTCGCCTATAGACCCCTTTTCAAGATATATGCTTGGGGTGGTGTGATTGGGATATCTTCATGTGTCTCACATCAATACCCATCTATATTGGACACTCAAAAAGTTTCATGAAGTTTGGAATCAAAAAGTCACATGAAATGATAAGTTATATCCTTATTGGAATGACTTTGCGAAGTGCTTGAATTGCACTATTAAGTGAATGAGAACATGAGATGTCAACCAAACCTTGCAACCTTGCCAAAATGACTCTAGATGAACTCTACAATAAAAGTCATGAAAGGTTCATGTTGGGCAAATGCCAAGAAAATGCTCCAATGGATCAAAAAGGATAATTTAAGCTTCATCGTGATCCTACTTTGGTCAAAGTAAAACAGTAGGTTCTATACCGTTTTGAGGTTGGACCTTAAATGAAAGTTGTAGTCCATATCATGTAGAACAAACTTTGTTTTTGGACCAAGAGCTAGATCAACTTGTAAATAAGTCAAACAGAGGCTCGAAGATTGAATCAGCGGCTGTTTTCAGACTTAGAATTTTTCTAAGTCTGGAATTCATCGTCGTCGACGTTGGCATGTCGCGTTCTCATGTTTTCGTTAAGCAACTTGACTTGACCCCAAAATAGAAGTTGGAGCTAATTCATTGGAGAAGATCATGCAAAAGGTTGGGATCAGTTTGACCATGTTTGGACCAAGTAGTTTGACTTCAAGCAGAGCGACACTTAACCCTTGTTAAGTCACTGACAATGTCAACTTGAGGCTTGATTAGCTACTAATCCGAGAGTTTAATGTCTATGCACCCTTAATAAAAGTTGGAGAGCAGCTTGTGGGCAACAACTTTGCTACAGACGCCCAGGTCCGAATCCAAGCCGAATATGCTGAAAAACGCGTCTAAACTCGGGCTCCATCGCGCGCGCCAGGTGTTCGATGGCGGGCCCCATAGGGGACACGCGGATGTCATGCTCGCCGCCGCTGCTCCACGCGTCGTGGGCGCCCCGCCGAAGCCGCCTGCCCCTGCCTGCGTAAATGGGGAGCACCAGAGCGCCCTCACTCACCTCTCTGCTCGCCCTGCTCTCCTCCTCCCTCGCCCTCTGCGCTGCACGCGCGCCAGAGCGCGCCCACCATGAATGCCGCCGCCGAGCTCGCTGCCGCTGCTACTGCCTCCACTCCATCCCTCCTCCGTCCGAACCAAGCGCGGCATCACCTTCTCCGTCGTGCGCCGCCCCTCCTGCGCCCCTTTTCTAGTCACCTCGACCGCCGTGGCGCCGTCGCCGCCGAGCAGTCGTCGGCGTTCCGCCTGCTCACGCGGCTAGCAGGCCACAGGCCGTCTCCGTCCATGTCGCGCACCTACGAGTGCGAGACAACCCACTGATGCTCCTCCGCCACTCCATCACCGCCGAACATCCTCCTATGGTCGGCACCACGAGCCTCCGATGACCTCCCTGTTCAAAATCCCATCAGGGACCTCCTACAAAAATTCGACGAAAGTCAGGGTTCTAACTGCGAAGTCAGTGACTCAGATGAATAGTGCCGATAAGGACCTATTTGTAGTAATTTGCTGAATCTTTGGAAATTCATAGTAATTCATAGGAAATTCATAAAATAGCAAATGAGGACTTTTTGGAATCCTTGTGAAATTGTCTATGCAGTGGATCTATAATATGGCATGTTTTAGTTTAAATATTTGGTGGTAAAAATAGATTTGTGCAGTAAGGTTATAATGCTAGTTGAATTTGTTATTTTTCATAACTGTAGATCTACAGCTCCAAATGAAGTGAAATTTTTGTGGCATGCTACTCATGTGATAGTTGATGTGTGGTAAAAATTTCATGAGTATTGGATGAAGTATGAGTGAGTTATCGGTTTATCTTGCTCTCACATGAATTCTTGCTTTAGCAACTTGTCTTTTTCATAGAGGTTGCTATACATATCCAAATGGAGTGAAATTTGTATAGTAGACTATTGAGAGGATATGTGAGCCACTGTAATTTTTGTAGAATTTATTATATGCTTTTGGTATATGTTCATTAAGTCACCTTGTTATCTAAAATAAATTAAGAAATGCATTAAAAGAATTTATTTGGTCATGGACACTAGGTTTTCTGGTGTTCTTTAGTCATGTGTGAAATGTTGGTAAAGTTGGTTTAGCCCAATTATGAATTTGCAACATAAGTTAATAATTATTTTCTTGCCGGTGTGGTTTATGGACAGATCTGGGAACTTAGCAAAGTTCTTCATGATAATGTGCTTTGTTGTGAAACTTGTTTATACAAAAGTTATAGATAATTCAAGTATCTAGCTTCTATTAAAATTTGGTGTCATTTGGCCAAGTAGTTTAAGAGTTACAACTGTTTAAAGTTGGGTTTCAGAAATGGCTGTTTCCTGTCAATTGTGGACCAGTTTCTGTAAATAGATATATTTGACTTAGTTAACTTGAGAATCATGCTAAGATTATTAAAGATTAATTGTAGAAAATTTCATAAGCTTTCCAGAATGTCTTCTTGCAAGTCATTTGGATTTGTGTAACTCTAGTTATAGCTAAATCTTATAGCTGCTGTTTGCATGTCCAGAAATTAACAGATTCCAATTATAGTTGTTTGCTTGTATATTGCTAAGTGTGGCTTTGTTGATGATCAAGTTATGATACTTGTGACCTTATTAAACTTGTGTCATGCTTGATGTGCTTGCTCTCTATAGTTAGTTGTGTGATGATAGTTAAATAGCTATTGGTGTCTATGTCTTACATAATCTTGTGTTGTCTTGAATGCTTATGTGATGCATCTTGTGTTACCATTCATCACATTCATACACATGCATCTTGCATCTCATTTAGGTATGCTAGATAAACCACGTGAAGGATGTGATGTTGGAGCCAAACCCGAAGACAGTGTTTGATGGATCTGTCCCGAAGATGGAAGGACTAAGCGAGTGCTAGGATCTGAGATGTCACCAGGATGGTGCAAGCTAACTGAACTGACTTGTGTCGGATCCCAGGCAAGCCCCGGAGCATTATAAGTCTCCTAATTTATAAAAGCAATTCTTTCTATATATGAGTTATATATTGTTGCATTAAGTTGTAGGAGTTGATTGAAACCGTTGATGCATTTATTACTATCCTTGCCTACCTTATTACCTTTTTACCCTGTTAGGTTAGGATCGAATAACTGCTTAGCCTTGCTTAGACCGGTAGCGATCGGTGATATCCGGTCACCTACATTGATAGGTGGTTACTGGAAGAATTTAGCTATGGAAAGAATGATATCCTAGAATTAACCATGTGTGATGGATAATTGGAGACCGGACGGAAAAAGTTGGAGGCAACCAGACAGGGTTCTGGGGTGCTGTTAGTTTCCGTCTGTGTCGATTAAGGACCGACCGTTGTTGGGCCTCGAGTCATGTTGAACGCATGCCTTACATTTAGCTGGCCGGATAAAGTACCTTCCGACCGCGAAGCTGGGAGATTTTTTCGGGCCGAGTAGATTGCCCGCAACGCACTGTGCCGGAGCAGGTGTGGTAGGACACGGGGGCGAGATGATAAGACCAAAGTGCAGTCGGTCGGCCCCCGGGTACATGTGGTTCCTGGCAAACTCGAGATTCCTGGAAAGTTGACTCGGTGATCAATATCTCACTTTAGCGGGTGAGTGAGGTTTGTGTAAGGAATAAATCACCAGCTGGTTAGGAATCAATTCGAATCGCCATCGCTCCTAGATAGTGAGCACTTGACTCAAGTTACTTCATCGTAGTAATTATTATGGAACAATGATGGTTATCTGGATGGTATGGGATATGCTAAATCTAAATTGGTAACTGGATGTTATTGGTTAATCAAGTGATTGCTATAGTACAGGTGCTTACCTAGATGGATAGGTCATAATAAAGATGATGCAAAGTACTTAAAATGGTTTCTTCATGATAGCTTATGCTTTTCGCAAATAAGTCAGCTAGCCCACTAAAGAAAGCCTTGCATAATCCTTGGTGTCGCTTTATTTTGGTTTAAGACGGGTAAGTCTGGCTGAGTACATTCGAGTACTTAGGGTTTATCCCACCTTGTTGCAGGTGATGTTCTCGACCTGTTGATGATGGTGGCTAACCACCGGTGGGCTCGGTGATTCTATACTTACTTCTCATCTATATGCTTTTATCGGATGATGTCACTATGCTAGCAATATATTTGGAACTTATATTAATGTAATCATTTGAAAGCTATGTTGTTTTCACTAAGCGGTTTTGAAACCCAAACTTGTACTATTATTTGTTAACCCCTTTGTAATATTATTTCCGCTGCAACCCGATGTATGTGATGTGTATTTGCTTAATCACGCGATCTTGGTTGTGATGTTGATTTACCGAGGTCTTTCGAAACACTCGGCGGACTACCGAGTTTATATGAGTGAAAGTATGGGTGTGTCAACGTGTTAGCGGGGACAACCATACTTGATCTTGTATAAATTGGGCGGTTCTGTCACATCCGGTCACCCCGCAGAAGCTCATAATGGTTTATTTTTTAGGCTGCCTTATAAATAGGAGCTCCACTCATGTGTGGAGTTACTTTTGCTCATTTCAACAGCTGAGAAACACGTTTGTGAGTGCCAAGAAGAGCAAGGTCCTAGTGAGGTGTTTGTGATTTGAGAATCCAAGAGTGAAACCTCATTAGTGAATCAAGAGTAGACAAGTGTGCATCCATCTTCTCATTAGGCTTCGTGTGGTCAAGTGAGAGTTTGTGCTTGTTACTCTTGGTGATCGCCATCACCTAGACAGCTTGGTGGTGATTGGGAGCTTGGTGTTCACCTAGAGGAGCTTGTGGGTGACCCAACTCAAGTTGTGAGCAGCTTTGGGTGATTCACCGCGACGGAGTGTCGAAGAATCAACCCGTAGAGAGCACTTGATCCTTGCGCGGATCAAGGGGGGCTACACCCTTGTGCGGGTGCTCCAACAAGGACTAGTGGAGAGTGGCGACTCTCTAATACATTGGCAAAATATCGCCGCGTTCCTCTCTCCATTTACTTTGAGCATTTACTTTAAGTATTTACCTTGAGTAATTCAATACTTGTCTTTACATTCATAGAATTACCATGCTAGAGTAAGTTTGGAACATAGGTTGCAAGTCTTTTGTGTGTTAATTTGATAGAAACACTTTTCTAGGCATAAGGGGTTAATTGGGCTATCCATAAGATTTGATTATTGCAAGAAAATTTAGAATTAACCCAATTCACCCCCCTCTTGGGCATCTTGATCCTTTCAATTGGTATCAGAGCCATGTGCTCACGTTTTTAAGCTTAACCGCTTAGAGTAAGATGTCTCACAAAGATGGACCTCCTCCTATCTTCGAGGGGGATGATTTTCTATATTAGAAAATTCGCATGGAGGCTTACCTAGAAGCTCTAGATGTTGGCATACTTAGAGCCGCCTCTCAAGGGTTCCAAACACCTAAGAATGCCGCACAACTTCAAGGCGATGAAGTGAACTATGAAAAATAGAATGCAAAGGCTCGCAACACCATCTTTAGAGGCCTTTGCAAAGTTGTGTTCAATCGTGTAAGGAACCACAAAGACGCCCATGCTCTATGGTCGGATGTTTGTGCGCTCCATGAGGGAACTAAGAGTGAGCGTGAGGAACACTATCATCTTGTAATTAAAAAGCTAAATTCATTTGAGATGCTTCCCAAAGAATGTGCTAATGAGATGTATTTATGTTTGAATGTTCTTGTAGAGGAAGTCAATGGGCTTGGACTTACTCAAATGTCACCATCCGACGTTGTGAGAAAGATCTTGAGTGTCCTCCCCATTGACAAATATGGCCATATTGTGACCGTGCTACACCAAGGTGATCTTTTCACCACTACACCGACATAAATCTTGGGAAAGATCAATGCTCATGAGATGTACATGCACATCACCCCACGAGATGGCTCATCCTCTACAAAGAAGAAAGAGAAGGACTTAGCATTCAAAGCTAGCTAAGATAAGGGCAAAGCAAGACTTGAGTATGAGAGCTCAAGTGATGAAGATGATGAAGAAAGCCTTGCTCTCATGGTGAAGAAGACCGCCAAGATGCTAAAAAGGCTAAACAAGAGTGGCATCAAGTTTGATGGCAAGAAGAAGTTCTTCACTAGCTCAAGAAGAAAGCCAATCTCCAAGATGGATTGCTACAATTGTGGCGAACTTGGTCATCTAGCTCATCAATGTACAAAGCCCATGAAAGACAAGTTCAAGAACAAGAACAAGGGAAAGAAAGATGACTCAAGCAATGAAGATGAAGATGAGAAGAAAAAGAACAAGCCATACAAGAAGAGAGATGGTAAAAAGAGGGACTTCTACAAGAAGAAGAAAGGTGGAAAGGCCTACGTTGTCGGTGATTGGCTTACGGACATTGATTCATCAAGTGGATCATCCGATGATAATAGTGATAATGAAAAGGTGGCCACCATTGCTATTGATCTTGCATCATCATCGCCATCATCCTCTACACACCTATGCCTTATGGCCAAGGGTGAACGTAAAGTAACTAAGAGTGACGATAGTAGTGATGATGAACATGCTAGTGATGATGATAGCGATAGCGATGATGATGACTCACCTACATATGATGATCTTGTCAAAATATTAAGAAAATACACTAAAATTATTAGAAAGAGTAGAGCTACAAATGAAAAGCTTGATGCTAAAAATGATTCACTCTTAGCTAAGTGTGATACATTGGAAAAGGCTAATGATGAGCTTCGAGAAACTAATGATGCTATATCATCCAAACTCAAGGAGCTCAAATCCTCCAAGAAAGAGCTTAAAGATAAACATGATAAACTTGAGTGGGTGCACAATGAACTCATCACTAGCCACAATAAGCTAAAAGATGAATACACTACTCTTAAGATTAATCATGATACTCTTGTTATTGCTCAAGAATT
Source organism: Miscanthus floridulus (assembly GCF_019320115.1). Classification (NCBI taxonomy): domain Eukaryota; kingdom Viridiplantae; phylum Streptophyta; class Magnoliopsida; order Poales; family Poaceae; genus Miscanthus; species Miscanthus floridulus. The sequence goes on along the minus strand of NC_089587.1, from coordinate 219,612,249 downwards.
TTTACCAAATGAGCCACATGATACTACTAACTATGTTGTTAAGATTGATATAGCTACTTCATGTGATGATTTAATTGATGAAAGCATTGAGCATGAATCTAGTAGCAAAGGCAAGCAAGTGGTTGAGTGCAATGACTATGATGAGTATGTCAAGCTCAAGAGTGACAATGAGAAGCTCATGAAAGATCTTGAAGAGATGAAAAGTCACAACACCATTGTGCTAGAAACTCTTGATCATGACAAAGAGTTGATCCTTGAGAATGAGAAACTCAAAGAAGAAAACAAGAAACTCAAGGAAGAGAAGAACAATGATATTCTCAAGGAAGAGAACAAGAAGCTCAAGATGGAGAAAGAGCATCTCAAGGTGAGATTGAGCAAGTTTGCTAGAGGCAAGCATCTCCAAAGTGAGCTACTCATGAATACCGTCATGAAGATAGATAGAAGTGGCATTGGATATATGGCAAGTGTAGAGAAGATGAAGGCCCAAGCTCAACACAAACAATCAAAGCCAAAGCCAAAGCCAAAGAGATGTTTTGAGTGTGGACAAGAAGGCCACTTTGCTCATGAGTATCAAACTCCACCACCACAACCCTTGCCCAAGCATGCTAGACCCTTTGCTTTCAATGCTCACTACATGCTTAGAAAAGATTCTAGTAGAAAGATGAAAGTCATGTTCTTAGGACCCCCCCAACAAGAGTAGGCCTAAGAAGATTTGGGTGGCTAAGTCACTTGTTGAGAAGGTGAAGGGCCCTCAACAAGTTTGGATCCCTAAAGCTTGAATCTCTTATGTGTAGGTGAACTACAAGACCGGTGGAAGTCATTAGGTTATTAATAGTGGTTGCACTCAACATATGACCGGTGATCCTCGTATGTTCACCTCACTAGATGAAGAGGTAGATGGACAAGAGAAAATAACATTTAGAGATAACTCAAAGGGCAAGGTTAAAGGATTAGGCAAAGTGGCAATATCAAATGATCATTCCATCTCCAATGTGCTCTATGTTGCTTCATTGAGCTTCAACTTGCTATCCGTTGGACAATTGTGTGATCTTGGCTTTTAATGCTTATTCACCGAGAAGGAGGTTGTTGTATCCAAGGTAGATGACAACCAAGTGATATTCAATGGATTTAGATACAACAACTTATATCTAGTTGACCTCACCTCTGAAGATGCAAACTTGAAGACTTACCTATTCACCAAAACAATACTTGGGTGGCTATGGCATAGAAGACTTGCTCATGTTGGGATGAGCTCATTCAAGAAGCTTATGAAGAATGATTTGGTGAGAGGGTTGAAGGATGTGAAGTTTGAGAAGGATAAGCTTTGTAGTACATGTCAAGCCAGCAAGCAAGTTGCAAACACTCATCCAACCAAAGCTTTCATGTCAATCACAAGAGTGCTAGAACTCCTACACATGGATTTATTTAGACCAACAACATACAAGAGTTTGGGAGGAAATCTCTATTGTCTTATGATTGTGGATGACTATTCAAGGTATACATGGGTGTTCTTCCTTCATGATAAATCCAAAGTTGCATCTTGCTTCAAGAAGTTTACCAAGAGAGCTCAAAATAAATTTGAAGTGAAGCTCAAGAAGATAAGAAGTGACAATAGCAAAGAGTTTAACAACACAAACATAGAAACTTATTGTGATGAAGTTGGAATTAAACATGAAGTCTCCGCAACTTATACACATCAACAAAATGGTGTAGTTGAGAGGAAGAACCGGACTTTGATCACTCTTGCAAGGACAATGCTAGATGAGTACAACACCCCTAAAGCTCTATGGGTGGAAGCAATCAACACCGCATGTTATGCATCCAACCACCTATTCCTTCAAAAGTTCCTTGGCAAGACACCTTATGAGTTGCTCAATGGGAAGAAGTTGGACGTCTCATTCTTTAGGGTGTTTGGTTGCAAATGCTAATCTATAAGAAGCGGCAACACCTAGGGAAGTTTCAAAAACGTTGTGATATAGGTTTTCTTGTTGGTTACTCATTGAAGTCCAAAGCATATAGAGTATTTAATCATGCCACCGGCTTGGTTGAAGAAACATATGATGTGGAATTTGATGAATCTAACGGCGGCTCCTAAGGAGCACATGAGAATCTTGATGATGTAGGTGATGAACCATTGAGAGAGACTATGAAGAATATTCCAGTGGGAGACATCAAGCCAAAAGATGATGAAGATGATGTACAAGTCATTAACCAACCTTCTTCATCAAGTGTACCACAAGATGGTGAAAAAGATGGGAGAGTAGAAAATGAAGATACTCATATCTCCCATGAGCAAATGGTGGTATAAGCACAAGATGTTGATGCTCCACAACCTCCTCCTCAAGTGGTCAATAGAAGAAATACACCTCTCCTACAATATCATCCACAAGATCTCATCATAGGGAGTCCATCAAAGGGTGAAATGACTCGATCTCAAAAACTTACTTCATTTATTGCTCATCACTCTTTTGTCTCTTGCTATGAGCCTACCAAGGTAGAAGAAGCTCTTAAAGATTTGGATTGGATCAATGCCATGCATGAAGAGTTGAACAACTTCACTCGCAATGAAGTTTGGACTCTTGAAGAGCGACCAAAAGGTGCAAGAGTCATTGGAACAAAGTGAGTGTTCTACAACAAGCAAGATGATCAAGGTGTTGTTGTGAGGAACAAGGCAAGACTAGTTGCAAAGGGGTTCTCTCAAGTTGAAGGCTTGGATTTTGGAGAGACCTTTGCACCGGTTGTAAGATTAGAAGCCATTCGTATCCTACTTGCATATGCATCACATCATGAAATGAAATTATATCAAATAGATGTGAAAAGTGCATTTTTAAATGGCTTTATTAATGAACTAGTCTATGTTGATCAACCTCTCGGGTTTGAAGACCCTAGATATCCTAATCATGTTTATAGGTTGTCCAAGGCACTATATGGGCTTAAGCAAGCCCCAAGAGCTTGGTATGAGCGCCTTCAGGACTTTCTTATTGAGAAGGGCTTCACCATTGGGAAGGTCGACACTATACTATTCACCAAGAAGCTTGATGGGCATATCTTCATTTGTCAAGTATATGTTGATGATATTATCTTTGGATCATCAAATGAAGACTCATGCAAAGAATTTGGTGAATTGATGTCAAAGGAGTTCGAGATGTCCATGATTGGTGAGCTTATATTCTTTCTTGGTTTTCAAGTCAAGCAAATGAAAGAAGGCATCTACATTTCTCAAGAGAAATACACTAAAGATCTTCTCAAGAGATTTAAGATGGATGAATGTAAGCCAATCAAGACCCCAATGCCTACTTATGGACATCTCAACCTAGATGAGGGAGGTAACCCGGTTGATCAAACTCTCTACCATTCTATGATTGGTAGCTTGTTATATTTAACCGCATCTAGGCCTGACATCATGTTTAGTGTATGTATGTGTGCTAGATTTCAAGCTAGTCCTAAGGAAACACATTTAATTGCCGTAAAAAGAATCCTTAGGTATCTTAAGCACACACCAAGCATTGGCCTTTGGTATCCCAAAGGAGCTTTATTTAAATTAATTGGCTATTCCGATTCAGATTACGCCGGATGCAAAGTTGATAGAAAGAGCACGTCCGGAGGGTGCCATTTGCTTAGTAGATCACTTGTGTCTTGGTCCTCCAAGAAACAAAATAGTGTGGCTTTGTCCACCACCGAAGCGGAATACATTGCCGTGGGTGCATGTTGTGCACAAATTTTATACATGAAACAAACTTTGCTAGACTATGGTGTAGTTCTAGAAAAGGTGCCTCTTTTGTGCGACAATGAAAGTGCAGTAAAACTTGCAAATAATCCAGTTCAACACTCTCGCACCAAGTATATAGATATCCGCCATCACTTTCTAAGAGATCATGTGGCTAAAAATGATATATCACTAGAAGGTGTAAGATCCGAAGATCAATTAGCGGATATCTTCACTAAACCGCTAGATGAGGCTACTTTTTGTAGATTGCGGAATGCGCTCAATGTACTTGATTTTAGTAACTTCACTAAAAATTGAGCTTGTGTTGTCCCTTGCATTCATTGAATTATACAACATGCTTAATTTATGGCAATGCATATAGGGCTTGTCTAACATGGTTAAGATAACCGCCGAAAAGCGTGTGAAGAAGCTTAACCTTGGATCAAACTTGACAAGCAACTAGATTTACTTACAAGTATTGCATATGCATGAATGTTGTTTTGTCGTTTTGTTCCATTTGCCCTCTTGTTGCCTATTTTCTTAAAAAAGAATTATAGCCTAAGGCAAAATATTTTGAAAAATATGAGGGTTTGAGAGAGGTCACTCACATCAGTCTCAATTGGTATTTATTTGGATCTTATTCAAGTTGGGACTTGATTGGGAACAGGCAGCGCGAAGGAAGTTTGAAGATTTGCTGGAAAAAGTGCACCGGACGCTGCACCGGACGCTGCTGTCCAGCGTCCGGTTAGTTCATAGGAGGTGAACTGCTGCCGAAGGTGTGACCGGACGCTGTGTCTGTGTGTCTGGTCAGGAGGACCTTCAGCGTTTGGACGATCGAAGGAAGGAAAGGCAGTACTGACCGGACCCTGCCTGCACCCGGTCATGGACCACCGGACGCGTCCGGTCCCGATTCCAGAGGAATTAGACCTCTTTGGAATCGATCGGACACTGGGTGGTAGCGTCTGGTCGCTACCACCGGAGCGTCCGGTTAGTGATTTTTGTGCGGCTTCAGGACTCTTTTCTCTGTTTCCTTATCTGTCGCGTGTGGGGAATCTATTTAACCTCAGCCGTACCCTTTTCGCCCCTCACCTCGCCTTTGCCCTAGCCCGAGCCACCGCCAAATCGCCACCGCGTCACTCACCGTGCCATCGCAACCCTGCGCCGGCCACCTCGCGCCCAAGCCTCAGCGCCCAAGCTCACCACGCCGCCATAACTTGTCATGTCACCGCAGCCCCGAGCCGCCCACCTTGCGCTTGCCTCACACGCCACCGCACCTGCCCTGCCCTGCCTGCGCTTGCCCCTGTGCTACGCCAACCCTAGCTCACGAGCGTGTCTGATCCGCGCGGCTCTCCGTGTCAGCGCTGCCGTCGGTTCCTCTGGCACCAAGCTTCAGTCAAAGTCGATTCCAGTGCCTTAGGCCTATCTCCTCTCGGTAAGGCTAGCTCCTTGTTTCAATTACGATCTTCTTAGATCAAATTGCAATACAATGCGTTGATTTCAAAAATTCTAGGGCCACCAGTTCTTCACTACTCCTCGTAACCCTAGCCCCTGCCGGTTCTGAGGGTTCCCCCATGTGTCGCCTTTCCTTTTCTCGGATCGTAGGATCGTCAGGTAGCTTGCCTGTCGTCTCAATTTCGCACCTACATTGCTTGCTTCCTAGGTCTTCGCATCTAGTAGATATATTGTATTTATTTATATTTTTATCTATTCTATCGTGCAGCGAGTCGGTGCCATTGTGGTTCTTGTGGCAGTTGGCAATCAACTCGGAGCCAAGCTCGCGAGTAAGGAATGAGGCCAAGCCTCGAGAGTGTCAGTTTGTTTGTTGATCTTCATCAGTGACAGTTCATTATCTTGTCAGTTCAGATGGTTCGCACCAAGAACATTAGTGGTGGCCCAGGTGATGATGATCGGAGGCCCCCGCCTCATCAGCCTGCAGGATCAAAGGGCAAGTCCACCAAGCAGGTGACATCCAAGAAGCGCAAGTACCCCGACGCAGAGACAGCGAGAGCAGCAGCTGTTGCAGAGGCCACAGAGCGTGCCGAGAGAGGCGGTGCCCGTAGCAGAGTTGTCATTACAGATTAGCCGGTTTCACCAGTAGTGAGAGCAACGCTTGAGGAGGTTGAGCGTCGTCACAGTAGTCCAGCTGGGACTGCCATGCTTGCAGGATGATGGGTTGCCATTGAGGAGGGTCAGTCAGCAGAGCAGGAGCCAGTTCAGCAGACTCAAGAGGGCGAGCAGGCACAGCAGACCCAGGAGGCCGAGGGGACAGAGCTAGCACCCCAGCTTCACCGCTCTAGATAGACCCATGTACTAGTCTCGCTGAGGCCGCCGACACAACAGAGGGGATCATGTCCACCACCTAGACCACAGGGACCACCTCTAGTGGTGCATCTTGACTTGAGGGCCGCCACGGCTAGATAGGTTCAGCAGCTGCGATTTGTAGAGTTTGAGGTTTGGTTTCCTCCGAGGAGGGATGAGAGAGCAGCTGAGGGTTTCTACATGCCACTGCAGAAAGATTTCTACAATGCTTATCTCAATAGTGGGGCAGTGTTTAGATCTCAGAGAGTCTATCGGATAGAGTCTATTATGGTAGCAGCCGAAGAGCACATTCGGCCTTACTTATCATATTTGCTAGGGTTGATAGATTTGATTGGATGGATAGGAATATATGTACCATCTTGGGTTCATCAGTTTTATGCTTCACTCTTCATCAATCCACATCACAGATTTATTCACTTTGCCTTCAAAGGCAAAGACTACAGAGTGACGAGTGGTAGGGCCAAAGAGATACTGAGGCTATAAGATCAGCCTGTCAAGATGCATGAGGTTTGTTATGGACAGCAGGAGCCTCCTAGGCGTCCACATGGAGGGTTGGTGCCCCCTATAGATTTAGTGCGATATTGCTTCAAGGAGCCTTTTGGAGAGGGGTCAAGCAGAAACCCCAGTGACTTGACTCCTACAATGAGAGTACTAGAGGCCATTATCAGGAGGACACTGCTTCCTAGGTTGGGATACAGGGAGGGTCTGACTCGCTTACAGCTCTAGCTTCTCAATGCCCTGATGCAGCAGACATTATTTGATATCTAGGACCTCCTTCTTTCAGAGATGGATGATACAATAGCTGAGGGATTCAAGGGTCACAGGCAGCTTCCCTATACTCACTAAATCATGTTTCTCATCCGCAGAGTAGTGCTTGATAAGCCCCTAGGTATGATGGATGAGTATACAGGTGCCACCACAGAGTTCCCAACTTATAACTTGTCATAGAGGATCAGACATAGCACTCCTCAGGCACCCAGACAGCCTAGCCATCGTCCCGACATGCCACAGTCCATAGCTCAGTAGGATGAGATTATTAGAGGGATTGCAGCCACTGAGGAGGAGGAGCTAGAGGCACAGCAGGAGGTGAGCGAGTATAGTGACAGCTCTAACGATGACTACCAGCCTATTCCTCAGATGCCTCCACGCAAACACGATGCAGAGGCCGGTAGCTCTAGTTCTGCTCCACCTGCTCCGTAGACAGACCCCGCTCTCATTGCTATTCTTGAGCGAATGCAGCAGACATAGGATAGACAGGCACAGGAGACAGCTGCTACTTTTGCCCAGTTTTAGACTTGATAGGACGAGTTCTAGTGGTAGTAGCAGGCCATGCAGTAGCAGCAGCAGCAGATGCATCAGCAGTAGATACTCTTGCAGCAACAGCTTATGGGTTTCATGCAGCACGTAGTGATAGCTCTTGGGGCCCCACAGCCACAGCCTTTGCCCTAGCTTGCTTAGCCTAATACCACTTCAATGACTCCAGCAGTACAGCCCAGTGGGCTCCAGAGTCCAGGACAGCCTCCAGCTCAGTTTGCTTCACCTCTTGTATAGGTGTCCCAGTGGTTAGCCTCACCCGTGGTAGCCCCGCAGTTCACTCCACTTCAGACGAACTTCACACCGGAGCAGTCACCCTCGCTATTTGTGCCTGACACCTCAATCTCCAGGAGTCTTGGAGCATCCTTCAGCGAGCTGTTCGGCATGCCTACACTGCCTCATATGCATACTGCCAGTCTATCCACAGCAGCTCCAGTCACAGTGACTACTCAGAGGCTCCCCTTGTCTATCACCTCGTTAGATCCTACGACAGACATACTAGCAGCTTCACAGGTAGCACCAGCCCCAGCTCAGACCCAGACCGCTTCAGCGACACTTCCTGCCACAGAGGGTCAGTCAGTTCAGAGCTCAGGGTCAGATGATGATGGTGCCTAGTTCCAGCTTGCCCCACGTTCTTCAGCGCTCGACTCATCCGCTGCATCCCCACCGACCGATCCTTAGGTTTTGGTGTTTGACGCCAAAGGGGGAGAGGGAGTTCGGGTATGTAGACTCAGGGGGAGCGACTTTTAGGGGGAGCTAGTTATCTAGTATTAGCTTATTATATACATTTAGAGTTTTATTTGTGTGATACACTATTACTTTTGCATTCGTGTGTTTACTTTCACGCATATTATTCTATCTATGTGATAGTGTTATCTATGTGATTGTGATATATGACATGTGTGCGTTCTCCTTTGCATTATTTAAATGTCATATCACTTGTGTTATGCTCATTTGCCTTTGCTTCCGCGTTTATACTCCGATGCAAATGAGCTTTGTTAATCGTACTCATGCTTAACTCACATCCTTTGAGTACATTGTGTTGGCTTGGATCATATAAGCTTGACTAACAATTTTGTTCTTATCAACAAAAGCTTATATGAACCAAGCCCGTAAAAAAACCTCACTCTTTCACATACTCGAGGTGGTATTGTCATCAATCATTAAAAAGGGGGAGATTGAAAGCATCAAGGCCCCTAGTTGGGTTTCAGTGATTAATGACAATACAAGATTACTATGACTAACGTGTGTTTTGCAGATGCAATTGAGTTAGGTCATGGTAATGGAGATCAATCGGGCAATCAAAGTTGTCATGCCCCTACGATGGAAATTGTTTCGGTTTTCAAAGGATGGACGATAAGGTTAAGGATGACTAGTTCTAAGTGTCAATTGGAGTTGAAGAGACACTTAGAGTAGTTTAGGACTTTGTTTTTCCTTTGGCCGTACTATTAAGGGGGGTATGGACGGGTAGCTTGACCTAGTTGAGTCTAGTGAGTTAGGTGTGGTGCACACTTATTAAAACTAGCTCTAGGTAGCTCCTACAAAGCCCTTTGATCCCATGGAGCAAACTTCATTCACAAATGATCGAGAGTTGGAAGTGAATGGAGGGTCAAATACTGATCGGACGCTGGCTCCGGTGCGACCGGACGCTGGCCGTAGGGTCCGGTCAGTTTATTTGACTGAGGAGATCAAGTCTGGTGTGACCGGACGCTGGAAGGTCAATGTGACCGGACGCTGAGGGCCAGCGTCCGGTTGACTCTAGTAAGGGTCCAGACTTGAGAAAGTGTGACCGGACGCGTCTGGTCAATACTGACCGGACCCTGAGTATCCAGCGTCCGGTCGAGTCCAGTAAGGTTTCAGTAAGGATTTTATGCAACTGGACGCATTCGATCAGTGCTGACCAGACCCTGCCAGCGTTCAGTCAACTCATTACTACTGGTTCACGGGTTGAACTGACCAGAGCGTCCGGCCAACACGATCAGAGCGTCCGGTCACCCCGCAGAAGCTCATAACGGTTCGTTTTTCAGGTTGCCTTATAAATAGGAGCTCCACTCGTGTGTGGAGTTACTTTTGCTCATTTTAACAGCTGAGAAACACGTTTGTGAGTGCCAAGAAGAGCAAGGTCCTAGTGAGGTGTTTGTGATTTGAGAATCTAAGAGTGAAACCTCATTAGTGAATCAAGAGTAGACAAGTGTGCATCCATCTTCTCATTAGGCTTCGCGTGGTTAAGTGAGAGTTTGTGCTTGTTACTCTTGGTGATCGCCATCACCTAGACGGCTTGGTGGTGATTGGGAGCTTGGTGTTCACCCGGAGGAGCTTGTGGGTGACCCAACTCAAGTTGTGAGCGACTTTGGGTGATTCGCCGCGACGGAGTGTCGAAGAATCAACCCGTAGAGAGTACTTGATCCTTGCGCGGATCAAGGGAGAGCTACACCCTTGCGTGGGTGCTCCAACGAGGACTAGTGGGGAGTGGCGACTCTCCGATACCTTGGCAAAACATCGCCATGTTCCTCTCTCCATTTACTTTGAGCATTTACTTTAAGTATTTACCTTGAGTAATTTAATACTTGTCTTTATATTCATAGAATTGCCATGCTAGAGTAAGTTTGGAACATAGGTTGCAAGTCTTTTGTGCGTTAATTTGACAGAAACACTTTTCTAGGCATAAGGGGTTAATTGGGCTATCCATATGATTTGATTATTGCAAGAAAATTTAGAATTAGCCTAATTCACCCCCCCTCTTGGGCATCTTGATCCTTTCAGATGCCATGGAAAGGGGCCTCGGTTGGCCGAACGCGCGCTCAGTCGATGCCCATGGCGTTGAGCATTTCAGCATATATGATGTTGAGGCCGCTGCCTCCATCCATCAGTACCTTGGTGAGTCGCTTCATGCCGATGATTGGGTCAACCATGAGTGGATATCATCCTAGCTGTGGGACACTTTTCTGGGTGGTCGGCCCGATCAAAGGTTATGGCGGACTCCAACCATTGGAGAAAGGAAGGCGCGGCTGGCTCGACCATATAGACCTCGCAGCGTGCAAGCTTCTAGCAACGCTTGGAGTCATAGGCCGCTGACCCTCCGAAGATCATGAGGCAGCCATCTAGTGTTGGAAAGCCGTCATCCTTCCCCTCGGCGTCGTCTACGGCTGGCTTAGGGTCCCCCTATGCCCCCTTGTTGGAGCCTTTAGACAAGAACTGCTTCATGAGGCCGTAATCCTTGTAGAGATGCTTGACGGGGAAGGCATGGTTCGGGCATTGCCCTTCGAGTAGCTTCTCGAAGTGGTTTGGGTATCCTTGGTGGGCTTTGAACCCCCCTTGTGGTCGACGGTGGCCACGAGTGAGCCCTCGTACCACTGCTTGTTCTTCTTCTTGCTAGGACGGTTGGAGATGCCTTCGCCAATGTCCTCATCCCGCTTCGCCTTACCCTTGGGGCGATCAAAGATCGCTCCAACCACCTCCTTGCCCAAGGCATGGCTGGTGGCGATGTCGAGGATCTCCTTAGTGGTTTGCGGACCCTTACATCCTAGCTTATGGACTAGGGACTCGTAGGAGGTCCTAGACAGGAAAGCTCCTATGACGTTGGCGTTGGTGATGTTGGGCAGCTCGTTGCACTGTCGGAAGAAGCATTGGATGTACCCACGGAGGGTTACTCCGGTCTTCTGTCAGTAGTTTTTTTAGATCCTATAGGTTTCTTGGATGCGCGTATGTGCCCTAGAAGTTTCCCACGAAGATCTCTTTTAGGTCCGCCCAACTTTAGATTTTGTTGGGTGTAAGGTGTTCCAACCATGTTCGCACCGAATCGGCCAGGAACAATGGAATGTTGCGGATAATGAAATCGTTATTATCCGCTCCACCGGCTTGGCAAGCAAGCCGATAATCCTCGAGTCACAGTTCGAAGTTCATTTCCCTAGAGTATTTTGGGATGTTGGTTGGTGGTCGGTATCGTGGTGGGAAGACGACATTGAGGATGTGTCGGCCGAAGGCCTGAGGTCCTGGCAAGTCGGGGCTCGGGCTTCGGTCCTCTCCGCTATCGTAGCATTCGCCACGACGAGGGTGGTAGCCACGGCTAGCCCCCTCCCTCGCAATGCCGTAGGCATGCCTACGGGCATTGAGGGTGTCGCGTGCGTCACGGTGGTGACCGAGACGCTCATGCACTGGGACCACGGTGCGCAGCCTGCCCCCTTGCAACGTCTGGTGGACTGACGTGTCCTTGTCGAGTCACTCTAAGGGCGTGCACTGGCTAGCGTCGAGCTCACGTTGTCAGGACAGCGAGCTCTCGGCCTGTTGCGCCGCGACACGCTCGAGTAGCGTGCGAATCTCACGATGGGCCCGACGATCCTCAGGCATTGCGGGCCCTAGAAGCCCTCAGAGCAAGGCCACTGCAGCATCGATGTTCTGGCTTGCCCAGACGAAGTGTGGGAGCGCTTCATCGTCCTCGATGATCCTCCGACGGTGTTGCGGAGACCGAACGAGAGCGCTATCGATGCGCTCTGGATGAGATATTTTGGGGAGAGCGGCTCTCCCCTGGCAAGCTACGTCATGATGTTGGCGAACGAGAAGATGACGTGGCACAGGTTCTCCTGGGAAGGTCGGGGTCCCAGGAAGCCGCCAAGCTGGCAGTCTAACCTTCCGTAGTCGAAGCCAAAGAGCTGGTCGAGGTGCGTGCAGCTGTAGCTCCTCAAGCGCCTCGGTGATCGCGTCGAGGCCGGCGGAGTGGAGACATTGGACGACGACGGGAGCCCGCACCAACTCTCCCTCCATCGTGACAATAAAATCTAGGTTCCCGAAGCGCACGTGCGCGCCCAGGACCCAGCTGACGTTGTGACTAGCCATCCGAGGCCTAGTGTGGATGTCGAGACACGCAAAAGGCCCCTACCTGGCGCGCCAACCGTCGATGTTTCGAGTTACCACCGACGAGTAAATTTGTATTATTATGCGTCTAGCTCGGATGGTGTGCTTAGAGGACACGAGGTTTATACTGGTTCGGACAAAAAGTCTCTACATCTAGTTTATCGCTGTTGCTCGTGTTACTAGGACCAAAAGTTTATAGTAGGGGGTACAAACGGACAAGAGAGGGATAGATCCTAAGTCTCTGGTGAAAAGAATAAACGAGTGCTGAGAGCTTGGTTGCTGCTCGGCCGTGCGTTTGTGTGTTTGTTATCTCGTGGTTTGGGGTTCGTTGGTTAGATTCCCTCCATGGGATGCCCTGTTTCCCTTTTATAGGCCAAGGAAAAGCACGGGTTACAGCAGAGGAAAAGAGAAGAATGAGAGGAAGAAGTCCTTCAGGATCGCCGGGTCCTTTTCCTTCATGCAGGTCCCGCCAACCCTATAGATGTTAACAGGGGAAGCTCCACGTCACGGCCCTGTCCGTCACTAGCGCTACGCGCAGGCGTCATCTACCGGTCATGGCGTTCCATTCTGTCCCGACGGACGTTGTGATGAACTAACGCGCCTGCCAGTGTTCGTACGATGGTTAGACAGAACAGCACCGGCACGTCCGACGCTGTTCTTATATGAACCCTCAGGTATGGCCCGTCACGGTCATGGGTTATATCGGGACGTGTCGGTCTCTTCCTTGGTGTCAGAGTTTTGACCCAGACCTATACACTTGGACTTGAGTGGTTGACGACGGTATGACTCTCTGTCGGGCGAGGCGGAGCCCGCCTCCAGAGGTCGGGCAAGGCGGAGCATGAACCCAAGAGTCGGGCGAGGCGAAACCCGTGGCCTCAGGGTCGGGCGAGGCGAAGTCCGTGGCCTCAAGGTCAAGCGAGGCGGAGCCCGCCCCCAGAGGGTGGACGAGTTAGAGCACGAACCCTAGGACCAGACGAGACAGAGCCCGCGGCCTCAGGGTCAGGCGAGGAGGAGCACGGACCCAAGGGTCCGACGATGCAGAGCTCACAGCCTCAGGGTCGGGCGAGACGAAGCCCGCCCCCATTGGTCGGACGAGGCAGGGCTTGCACACCTGGGGTCAGTTGAAGCTGTAGTCGCACTCTTTACTGCTGTGATGAATTAATGTTAACGACCATTAGCCTCTCCTATTCGTGTATCCTTGTATTGGTCGCCAACCATACGGTTTTTCGAAATTGATTTACAGGCCAGGAGTTTTGTGTACAAAATTGTTCCAAACAAGCGCCCTCCCCAAGTAGTATGGAAAAGCGGTTTCCCAAGCTGACCGCAGTGTGACCTATGTATTAGTTCGACAATCTAAAGTACAACTTGCTGCATGCAAAACTCTGGAGTTCCAGGCTACTTGCCACACCTATACGTCTTTTGCCCCCAAGTGCATGGTAGCGTTTAAGCTCTCTCCAAAAGAATGAATTCCACCAAATGATCCTCAGAAAAGAGACGGTTCAATAGGGTATGTTGACATCACTCCTTTCAACTGACAGCTGCGGCAGCAGGTTGTGGCAGCAAATCAATGACACCATAACACCGACCGCAAAGAGTAGGATGGTCATGGAAAGATCCAACGTCTTGGGTGTAATTCCAACACCTCTCACACTTTGCACCATCCGCACGAGTCACACCAATCCATATGTTTCCAGTGCGTGGGTTACTGAACTTTCCTGTGTATGGTACAGATGATGTAATTTCTTCATTTAGGATTGGAAGAACATCCACCTGCAGAAAATGAAGGAAACGTTAAGCATATTATGTGTAGATAGTGGAAGATGGTCGTTTTGAAAAGCATGTCTGACCTGAGATGTAATGAAGAGGCGATGCAGAGCGTCTGCGTCATTAGATGCAGAAGATAGCTCCTTCAGGTTTAATACTGTATCTGAACTTTCGGTATGGAGATAAACCTTCGCATCTAAGCTTGAACCAATCAACTTTCCAGTGCGAGCATTCTCCAAAATTTTGTTAATCTCTGACCTCAGCTGCATATACCAACATAATTTTACAATTTACATAATAAAGAATCAATTTTGAAGATAAAAACCAAGTGCACAACTGAAATATACCAATAAAAGGAGTTATCATGAATTCAAGATTGGACAACACACCTATCTAGTGTATGATCAGCAAATTTAGTAGAAATGCTGACATTTCACATCACAAGAGATTTATTATGGTAAAGTCATTTTTTTTTTCTTTGCCTAATTTAAATGTTCAAAGTTGAATGCAGATTTCTGACATGACTAGTTTTGCCTGTTTGTTTAACCTCTAGGAAGTACAGATTTCTAATGCTATAGAATATGAAGCCTTATATATAGAATGAACCATATTTGTGAAAGACAAAATAGCCACTTCTTTCTTTCCATTTTTTGAGGGCAAAAACTTGAGTACCTCCAGGATAACACCCAGGAAATCAACATCATCCTTCGGGGCTGAGAGCCATTCTTCATTCTTTTCTGGCCATTTCAGGTCAAAAACAAAGTTTGCAAGGGATCCATCCTGCAAGGTGTATTGAAAGGGTAGGTTCTGCCAGATATCCTCAGCTAGGTGAGGCATAATCGGGGAAATGGCCCTAACAAGGTAGAGCAGATGTGCCATGAGGACAGTCTGACAGCTTTTCCTTGTGAAGCTAACTCGGCCTCTGATAGGACAGAAATTGCATCATCAAAATTCTGAATCCATATTATAAAATGACAATAGCTAAGATTTTGATCTAATAGAATAAAATCAGGAATACTCCGTATGAGAGAAAAAGCCATACCCAACATAAAGCCGATCCTTTGCAACATCCAAATAGAAATTGGACAAACCAACAGTAGCAAATCTTTGAAGCATCTGAGACATGGAGGATAAGAAGTCAGTAATGTAAAAGCATAAAACATATGTAAATTAGAGCATCCTGAGCAAGTAACAGAGGAATTAGGAGTATATTAAGTCAGTACCATCAAACACACAACATAGTACAATCATGTCATGCGCTTATGATTTGAGAACATGCTAGAAAATTAAGAAAGCTACAGAAACCCACAGATTCAAAAGGCCAGGGAGTTTATTGAACAACATATTGCCACTTTCAAGCAAAAACTATGTGATCAACAAGCATACTTTCTGTTTACCAGAAGCCCGTCTAAAATAAACCCAATGAAACCCTATCCCAAACACAGACCTGCATGCATGAGAATGCACATGTACATATACTCGTTACAATGTAAAGTTCAAAGAAAGGAAAAGGAGAAGGAAGAATAAGTCAAATATGCGAAATTGGCACAGAAAAACAACATGTAGACATACCTGATATACTTTATAGAATTGGTAACTTTCATAACTATCCTTCATGGAAGCCATGACAGTCTCCAGTTGGAAAAGTGCATACTTGTCAATTTTTGGCAGGTCATTGTAGGGCACAGAATTATCCGGCTATAAAAAGAAACATAAAGAAACAAAGATGATTTTATTGGAAAACAGATGTTCATTGAAATGGAGGTAAAAGAAACAAAAGAAAAGACAAAAGTAACAGTTATGAAATACTAATCCAAAGGACATTTTAGAATATCATCAGTTAAGGAAACATCTACTGAGATAATTTCCTGATCCAAGCAATATACTCCCTCCATACTCAAAAATCAAGTCATTTTGGACAGGATTTAGCATACCAAGGAGTGATTAATTAGGGTGTACTTTTCCATGTCTGCCCTTATTAAATAGGGTAGCAGGTATCCCCAATACAACAAACGTTTGCAGCTTGGTTGGTTAGCTCGTTGAGGCACGAGCCACGAGGGCAGTGTTCGATCCCTCGCGTCGTCATATTTTTTGTGTAATGTGTCAATTTTGCGCGCGATTTTTTTCATTGGCGCTTGACTGATTCGTTGAGGCCCGCTGCATGGCACTGTGGGCGCGTTTTTCCCCCTTGTCGCGCGGATTACTTTCCTTGGCGCTCGCGTTGGCCGCTGCATGGGACTGTTGGCGCGATTTTTTGGCGCGATTTTTTCCCTTGGCGCGGATCGCTCCGTTCGCTGGCGCGTGGTTTTTGTGCCAGTTCGTTTGGGTCACTTGCCTATTTAAACGCCACAGCGCAAGCAGTACTAGTATGCAACACAACACTAAGCCAGCTCTTCTTGTTCATTTGTCGTGCAACTGTCCCAACACATGGACGAGTTCTTTGCTGGATTGGATCCCAATGGTAAGTACTTGTCCTGTTTCTTTGTATCTTCGTCTCTGTTTTTTTGATGCATGCATCCATTATTTAAAGTCTAAGTGTACATGTTCTTATGCCACTCTACTAGATGACAATGAAGCGTTTGCTGCTTTGGATTTGAACTTGCCACCGGAAGATGAGGAATGGTGTTCTTATGTTCTTACTAGAATATTGACCTTAGGTTCTTCCAAGAGCAAGATTCCTAAAATAATGTTTTTATGTGTGACTGCTCGACCAAGATTCGATGAGGGGGGAGTGTGTATTTTTAACTGGAAAGATAGGATGCTTTCCTCTAGTTACTTTTGAGCATGCTAAGAGGAGTAGTGTTAACCGGCCAGCTGGGACAATTGAAGCGAAGCCGATAGCAACAATTACAAGAGATGTAATTAGAGAATTCATGATTTCTAGTGTTCTTCCTGCTATTCGAGCTAGATGGCCACTAGAAGATGTCGACAAGCCTATCTACATTCTGCAAGATTATGGCACCTTCTCATATTAGAGTAGAACATGATGATCCACAGTTCCTTGAAGCTGGTAAAGAAGATGGTTTCGACATTAGGGTCATTTTTCAACCATCAAATTCACCAAATTTTGATATCGTAGATCTGGGCATATCTCGTGCTATCCAAGCTATTGAAATTAAGAAAGATGCAAAAAAACGTTGATGGCCTTAGTCTGAGCGTTCAACAGGTACACTCTCCACAAGTACATTTTCTTTTCTAGTTTCAACTCAGTCTAATTTCATGAGTAGTAGTATATCATTATAACTGAATTTAATTTCATGAACAGGCCTTTCAAAATTTCAATATTATTCTCTCATTGGTAGCTGACGCTTTGGAGAAGCTTGGTTCATGGAGGAACAACTAGACCTCGGATTAGTAGTTGCACAATTAGACTTCTTTGGTATTTAGGCAAATATGGATGTATGCATGAGACATTTAATCTTGATCGAACAAATAGTACTATCTTTGCATCTCCTTTCTTTTTCATGTGCGCACCCCGCATTGCTACTGTTCCCTTGCCGAGGAGCCATGGCCATGGACGACTCATCCTTCGGCTCCGAGAGCCCACCTCCTCGTCCTCCTTGGAGGCTCCTGCATCTCCGACCGCATCATCCTCCGACTCCTCCGTCGCGGCCAGCGACGTCCTGCGGCGCAGCTCGACAGACTCTGGTGGCACGATGTCCTGCGGCGCAGATCGACGGACCACCATGACGTCCTCCGCCACGACGTCCTGCGGCGCGATGGCCTCCATGCGTCGCTTCGTGGCCTCCATGTGCAGCGCGAGCTCTCTCTCTCTCTCCATAGAGACAAGCGACAGACTCTCTCTGATGCGCGGCGTGAGCGAAGCAAGGGACGACGGCAAGCGAGGAGGCGCAATTAAATGTATCCTCGGGACTAGGCGACGCCGTGACGGGCCAGGATACGAAACAGTGGGGGTAATCCCGTCCAAAACTCTCTCCATGCGCCCAAAACGACTTCATTAGTGAAACCCACTCCACCCCCTAAAACGACATGATTTCTGAGTACGGAGGGAGTATTCCTTAACATATGGATCTAGCTCACTCATTCCGTTCATGCTTTTGGCACATCATTATCACTTATTAGAAAACAAAATGAAGAGATGTGTTTGACCACATGGACATACCTTCCAATCATGGAGATTCGACAGCAGAAATCGCATCGTGCCTCGTAGTTTTCTATACATGTCAGACATCTGGCGCAAGATTTGTGGACCAATCAACACATCGGTAGAGTAATCAACACTAGAAACCCATAGACGGAGAACATCTGCTCCATAGCCAGGTTCTTCCTGCACATGACCAATGAACATTTAGCCAGGTTCTTCCTGCAAATGACCAATGAACATTTCATTCTGCGAAAGTAAAAGCAAAAAAGTTACTTTCAGGAACATACCGTTTGGTTTTTGCCACCAACAATGATTTTCTCTGGGTCCATTACATTGCCATCTGATTTACTCATTTTGAAACCCTTTTCATCCAGTACAAATCCATGTGTAATAACACCGGAGTAGGGAGCCTTCCCTGTTTTCTCATGGAAAAAATTGAAGAATAATTTAGACAAATGGAACTTTAGATGGAAAAAAAAGAGTTAGAGAAAAAGGCTATTATTATTTCACACTACAAACATATCATAGAAAAGCAAACAATATGGGTGGCAGGCTTTCCACACCTCTGCATAGAAAATGTTTAAATAAAAAAACAAGAACATGAAATTGAAAAGCCATGGAAATTGTTTGTAGGAAAAGATATAACCATGGAGGAATCAGAAAACAATGACAAGAAAATAACTTCGAAAACTAAAAAAAGAACACAAATACCTGTAGTAGCAATGCTAGTCAACAATGAGCTCTGGAACCATCCACGATGTTGATCTGAACCTTCAAGATAAATATCCGCAGGAAAACTAAGACCGTCCCTTTTTGCTAAAACAGCTGCCCATGAAGAGCCTGAATCAAAGAAAGATATAGATATATATATAAAAACAATTTCTGATGAGAGATGATTGTAGAACTCAGAGAAACTGATGCAGTAAAAAGTACAAAAGCAGCATCAACCATCAATGCACAAGATAGCAACATCGCTTTAACACTTCAGCTCAATTTTCAGGATATAGTAAAAAAGATAGATTCAAGTCAAAGAAAAAAATTCCCTCCAATCTTTTCTATTTCATGTTTCCAAATTTATATGAAACCAAAGTTTACATAATTTGACCAACAATATTCAATATGTTATCACAACCAAAACTAGGACATATGAAAACTATAGTACTAAATGACCACTAAAAATACTTCTACAGCATTACCGTATCATCATAATTCCCCGACAAAATTAATTCTATCCATTGGAAAAACATATCACCGAGCTATACATTTCAGTAGAGGAATAATGAAAACAATGTACCAGAGTCAAACCAAACATCCATTGTATCAGTTCCCTTGCGATATTCTGATGCTTTGTCCCGATATCTATCTGGAAGAAGTTCCTCAGTTGTCATATACCACCATGCATCACTACCTTTCTTCAACACAATAGCTGCACAAAATGCAACATATATTTATTCAAGCACAAGAAAATAACACAGAATTCTTTCCCCAAAAGAACCAAACTATATCCAGCACTTGAAATATAAGCCTGCCAAACATTGGGTTGTTCTATAATAATGTAGAGAACTACAAATCTCATAACAGTCATCCCATAATGGATGGAAGGCAGATCAGACATGTCTGGATCTGAGACTGAAAGATAACACATCATTCAGTTAATGTGCGTACCCAGTGCAGAGAGCTCCCGCTCTGTGCGGGGTCTGGGGAAGGGTGTTAGTGGCAAGCCTTACCCTCGCCTGTGCAATGCGAGGAGACCGCAACTCGAACTCGGGACCTTCCGGTCACAGGCGGTAAGACTCTACCGCTTGCACCAGGCCCGCCCTTCACATCATTCAGTTAATGGTTTGCTCATAAAAGCTCTTACAGGGTTACTGCCTAAAACTTGGTACCCTCCCCAGACACCAGCAAACAGGACTTTTGGGCGTGTAACTGCTTTGGCAGTGATGATGTTCCAACCACAACAGAAATATCAGCAAAGAAATGCAAGAAATAGACAGATATACCCTTGACGTGTTCAATAGTTTCTTCAGTTATAAGAGGTTCCTGTGAGTCCACATGGTAAAAAACTGGAATAGGAACACCCCAAGTTCTCTGACGTGAAATACACCAATCAGAACGGCTAGAGGTCATGGCAACAATCCTGTTTTGTGCCTGGGAACATCAAACCAAAGTCATGAAACATGGTCTTCTTATATCAAACAACACAAGATAGCAGCAATAGAAGTAACAAGCAGTAGTATTTCATCATTGCAGATTGGCAGAGGGTTTAAAAAGGAAAAATAACTCAAAAATATTACATAGTGGCAAAAATGCAATTACTTGGTCACAGTAAATGGGATCAAACAATCACTTACACTCAGAACACATAATTCAAGACCAGAAGACATAAATAAGGAAAATAATTTCAGGATCTGGCATCAAACATAAACTGCCAACTTAAAAAAAGCAGAGAGAACCAAACTTAAATACCTGAGAAGGAACCCAAGTTACTTGTCTGATTGCATCCATTGCAGCATTACGGAAACCATCCACAGATGCAAACCACTGCTCAGTTGCTCGAAATATAGTTGGTTCTTTAGATCTCCAGTCATAGGGGTACTTGTGTTCTGACAACCAAGTGAAACTAATCAGTCAAACTTCTATGATAAAAGTGGAAACAAAAGAACATGAAGACTATTGTCAAGTTACTAACTGTATGGCTCTTCTAAAATGAGTGAATACTGTTCATCCAGATACTTCACAACTGCAGTATTGCCAGCCCCCAGGACAGACAAACCACTGAACTGTCCAGCTTCAGCTGTGAAGTTCCCTTCATCGTCCACGGGAGAAATAATAGGAAGCCCATACTTCAAACCTGTTATGTAGTCTTCCTGGCCATGGCCAGGGGCAGTATGAACAAGGCCAGTGCCCGATTCAGTTGTAATGTAATCTCCTCCTAGAACGACGGAACATTCATTGCCATTCACAGGATGGGCATACCTGAAGGCACCAAGCATGGCATGAAATAAGTACATATAGATGGTTCAAAAAAAAAGCTGAGCAACCATTATTGAGAGGTCCAACACAAAAAACAAACCTGCAGTGCTCCAAGGCAGATCCGGGAAATGATTTGTGGACTACAAGCTTCACACCCCATTTGGACTCAAGATTTGTGACAAGATCAGAAGCCACAATAACGAACAATTTTCCTTTCTCAGAACTCAATATATTTCCAACTTTTCTTTGTTTACCACCAGATGTTGACTCACTTTCGAATACAGACTGTACCTCAGCTACTGCATAAGTAAGCTCCGGGTTCACAGCAACAGCTGGTAAAGGAAGGTAGAGACAATTTTAGACAAGTTATTATATTTCCTAAATATTTAATCAAAGGAATATAACAGATAAAAGTTAGCATAGACAGGCAGATCTAACTGCAACGTTGCACAACTGAGCATGTTTGTTTCCATAGCAGGATAAGCAGATCAATCATACTTACAAGTTCCCATGCAATTAGTTTCCATATGATATATCCATCTTTTGTGCATTTTACTAGTTTACTACACAAAATTGTAGATAGAGATATTGTTTGTCGAATTGGAAAAAAAAAGGGCGTACCCAGTGCAGAGAGCTCCCGCTCTGTGCGGGGTCTGGGGAAGGGTGTTAGTGGCAAGCCTTACCCTTGCCTGTGCAATGCGAGGAGACCGCGACTCGAACCCAGGACCTTCCGGTCACAGGCGGTAAGACTCTACCGCTTGCACCAGGCCCGCCCTTCACACCCTTCCCCAGTTAAGAGCTATGTTGAACTGAATAGAACAAAATTCACATGGGGAAAACTTAAACAGTTAAGAGATATGTCATTTACTCCTTTGATAGTTAAATCTCATTGTTTTTCCATATACAAATACATGCACGCTGAATACTCTATTTTCATAGCTAGCAACAAGTTAGCTCTCATGATATCTTATTTAAAAGGTGTCTCTCACTGGATGTTTCCCTTAAAATAAAGCAAACAAGGCATCACCTCACCAGCATTAGCCGGAATTGTCCATGGAGTGGTGGTCCATATGGCCAAAGATACATTTGGAAGAAATTCGTCTAGCATCCCAGATTTAGATGGATTGGTAATCTTGAATGCGGCATATATGCTTCTGGAAATGTGATTTTCGGAATACTGGAGAAAGATAAAAGCGGCATATATGAGGAAGCAAAAACTATGGACAGATTTACCAACACAGTGCATGTCATATGTTCTTCAAGAGTATCAAATATACAACAAGAAAAGAATTCTTAGGTAAATTACTTTCCATTTTATCCACAAACAAGAGACATGCAGATTTAGGATGTGATCAGAAGAGGGGATCTGTTCTACAAATATTAGGATTTGAATCCGAATTCCCACTATCCAAACAAACTCAATTTCAACTTCACGGTGTCACTATATTAATCAAATGTCTCTTTTTCTACAAATTGGAACAGAGCTATGCAACTTATTAACCGGAAGAGCTTCAATGTTCTGTTTCCTTGGTTTAAACAAATATTACCAGAAATATCCACCCTCAGGAAGCATACTTACAATGACAGAATCAGAACAGTTAAGCATTTTTCCTATGTATTTGACAAATTACAATAGTGTATTCCATGCATACCTCCAGTTCAGCTTCTGCCAAAGCTGTACGTGATGATGGACTCCAATGGACAGGCTTTCGTCCTCTATAGATATATCCTTTCATAACCATTTGACCAAACACTTCCAACTAGCATAACAAAATGGATAAGAAAACGTAATTACTTTTGTTCTGTAAGAGGTTCTAATTGCAATGGAACATGCTCATCATCAGAACATAAAATTTACAGTTACAGTACACCATACTGTCGATGAATATTTGCTGGCCACACAGATAGATTTAAAGAAAGAAAATTAAATGCACTAATCTAATGTTGTCCAGAAGATAAGAGATACGGAAAAGAGAACTCGAGTAATGTCAGACCTCCAAGTTCTCATTTATGTCCAATACACATTAATATCATTGCCATATTCTGTAAAAGCAGGTAGCAGATAGAAAACCTGAGCAGCTTCGTATTCCGGTGACAGAGTTAGATAAGGGTTGTCCCAATCGGCCCATACACCATACCGCTGCAAACAGTAGACTTATTGCTTAATTACACGATACAAAAGGCTAAAAAAAATGAAAGGCTTGGATCGATCAACAGAACAAGAGCCACAACATGAATTTGGCTTCTGTTTAGAAAACTGCAAACACACGATAAAACATCACCAAAACAGATAGCATCTGTTGACAAGTTAGATCAACTTGCCATTAAAACAATTTAAGGGATGAAACGACTACCTTGAAAGATTTCATTTGTGCATCGACTGTTGCTTTAGCAAATTTTGCAGCTTTTTGCCTTAATTTTATGGGCGTAAGAGCACTCAAAGTTTCCTTATCCATTGACTTCAAAACTGCAGAAAATAATTAGCAATTACTTGGTCAGTCTCATGTATGCACAAAAGTTTGCAGCTGTTACTCCACCAAATCTAATTAATGAGCATAACTAGATGAACTTATATAGATCTTTGTACAAATGAACTTGCCTTTTAGTTCTATTGGAAGGCCGTGGCAATCCCAACCAGGAACAAAGGACACTTTATGATTCTGAAGCAGCTGCGTACAGAAAAAAGCATAAGCAAAGCTGTGATTCTGAAACACTAACCTACAGCAACAGTCATATGAACAGTAGTTAGTACCTTGTAGCGATTTATAAAATCTTTGAGGATTTTATTGAGCGCATGGCCCATGTGAAGATCACCATTAGCATACGGAGGGCCATCGTGGAGAACAAATGCAGGCTAATCAATCATCCAAACAGAACAAGCAATTAAATCAGATTAACGGATCTATTAACATTTCAGGTATGTACTTGAAGATATTGACTCACCCCAGTGTTCCTTTCAGATACCCTTTTCAGAACCTGATTCTCGTCCCATAATTTTTGGAGCTCTGGCTCCCGTTGTACAGAATTCGCTCTCAGCCCAAATGTTGTTTTCGGGAGATCCACAGTGTGCTTATATTTTCCATCCTCTTGTTTCGCACCTAGCAAAAGCAAACAAGCCAAACTCAACTCTAATACTTTGTTTCTGACAATGGAAGAAGGACTGATTGCCAGAGCAGAAGCTCAAACTGTCAATTATCAACAAACTGCTTTTTTTTATTTGAAACAAATCAGATCAAGTTTATGGGGATAAGCAAGCAATGACATATGGAAAAAACGCCCAGTGATGAAGGTGCTTGCTTAAACTAATAAATAACAGTAGTTTACTATCTAATATCTATCTTCACCGAGACAATGCTAGCTATGAAGAAATGAGTCAAATATGAATAGAATTTGAAATAAACAAAGCCACGTTAGTTGCAAAAGTTGTCACAGTTACAACATCTTTCAATGTAAACTGACTAAATAGAGGTTAAAGTTACAGGCCCTACTCATCTGGACGACATAGATCACAATGTGACCAAATCCCTAGCCCAATTGTCAATGTCAACTCCAGATCATCTCAATCAAATTGGCAAATTCATCTCACAGAAGCTCACCAATCCCAAGCTTCACAACCAAAAGACAAAAACGGAATCCCTTCAGCAAATTACCGCAAGCACAGACCGCTCAAAGCACCTACGTCAAAACTTTACCCTAAATTCGGCTACTCCGTTCCAATTAAACTTCAAAGTACCACGATACCATAGAAACGGGCATCGATTCCTCATCCAAAACCCTGGCCAAACAAACCTTCACCAGAGATGAAGTTCTAAACAGCAATGGCAGAAGAAAAACAACGTGAGAGCGGCGGGGCTGACCCTCCGCGGCCTTCTTCGCGGCCATGACGGGGCCCCTGGACCTCCGTTTGGAGGTCGACGGGGCAACGAGGCCGCCGCTGGACTCGGTGCAGAACGGCTGCGGCCACGGCGGCGCCGCCAGCCTGCGGAGCGGGAAGCGGAACCGCTGCGTGGAGAAGACCTGCGAGAGAGCGAGAGAGCGAGAGGAGGAGAAGCAGCAGGTACAAGTAAGTCAAGCCTCGCTCTAGTAGGTTCTCCTAGAACGGAAGGAGTCGGGGGCGGCGCTTACGCGGCAGCATGAGGCGGCGTCCATTCGGCGCCAGCCGCGACCGCGAGGGAGGGAGAAGGCGGAGGTGCGGGGACGGGACCCGCCCTGTCAGCGGCGAGGCGGTTTTGTACGGAGCGGGGAATGGTGGTGGCCTAGTGCCGGCTACCGGGCACGGGCAGCGGGGGATAAGGGGGTTGCCGAGGGAGTAGGGACGGAGAAGCGAGGGTGGCCGGAGAAGGGAGGGCGGAGGCGGAGGCGGAGGCTGCGGAGTGGGTCCGGCTGTCGTGGAGTCTACTGGGGTCCACTGTCCAGTGAGGATGAAACCCTCACCGGCTGGGCTGCGAACACTTGTCGAATCCACCACCCATGCTTCTGGCCCACGGGCCTGTCCATGTCATTTTGGGCCAAACTTGATGGGCTGGTAGCTGCTCGGTTTGTGAGATTGCAGGTGGGCTGTTACGCCGGCCTCTCGAAGGCCGACGGCGATCCATACTGTGTTATGGGCCCATATATTGTTTCAAACTGTTACGAAGTTCTTACTACTTCCCAAAGTAGGCAACTACCAGACGTGCAAATCCATAGCATCTGATCCAGTGAGCACCCTCGTGGTGTACGTTGAATCCAAATTACGCACAAGCTAGCCGTGCATGTACGTGCCCCTAAAAACGACGGAAGCCGCGTGCACGTTTGTGCCATTGAAACTAACTTAACATAAACATGATATTTGTTTTAGCCTAAACATGATCATTACATCAATCTTATGCAAAATTAGATGATTAAGAATTTACCAGGGTCTGAACTCGACATAGACGTCTCCGTAGATTTGTAATCGTAGTAGATGCTGACGTAGATGAAGTAGAACCGAGTGCTTCACCAATCCAAGAGCTAATTGCTCTCTGTTGATGAAGATAGGTCTTGCCGATGGGGAACACCCTTCTGGTTGTCACCAGTGTAGATCTGGATGTGAAGATTGTGCTCCCAAGATCCTCCGATGTTTAATTGGGGTGTGTTTTGACGATGACAAAAACATATGTGCTTTGTTTGGGATGAGCTCCCACATATTCATAGCACCATGAGTCCAGGGCCGAATCCAAAAAGGATTTAGAGCTACTGTCAATCACGGCTAGGAATTATCAAATATATATATATATATATATATATATATATATATATATATATATATATATATATATATATATATATATATTAGGTACTATTTCTTTTTTGATTTAATATACACATGCTAAGTTTTACATGTTGGCAATCCGACACATCGCACCCTCAGCAATCTGAACACTCAGCACAAATTAACTTCAAATCACAAATTTAGAGGTAACTTTACTTAGCACAGGACAAGACAGGCACCTGTGCAAACATTGTATTGAAACCCTAGAACAGTGCCAACCACTACAAACAGTCTAACATCTAACAATGGAATCCTAATAATATGCGTGATTAGGGCAACAAAGCATCACCTAACAAAGCAAAAGTCAGTATTGCACGTAGTAGTCTAAACCATAGCGGTCCAAACCATATCAGTCTATGACCATCAACCACACGAAAAAACAACAGAGGATGAGAGAGGCATACATCATGCACTAGACCAAAGGAACTAAAAATCCAAAACCAAACTTAATCAAAAGAGAGGTAGAGAATGAGGAGAAAGAGAAGAGAGAGAAAGAGGAGACACTGAACCTCGCCTTTCTCATATGACTGAGGGAGTGAGGGAGATAGAAGAGAAAGCAGATGGGCCGCGCGGCCTTATAACACCCTCTCGTGTTAGGCCGCCTGGTGCGACAGTGCGGGGTCCACGCTACGCCACGCCAACATTGGTCAACGACGGACACCACTGTGGCTCGGCTTGCCACGCCAGCGCATATGGCGTGACAGCGTGGTATTGTCGCGTCAACCATGTTGGCACGACCAAAAGTGTCAGTTTTGCAAATGTTTTTTTATTAGTATTAAAATATTGATTAAAAATGATTAAAAATTAAAAAAAAATCCCCTGTTCGCGCGCAGCATCAGGCCATCCTCCGCTAATAACGTTTTGCACATGAGGAAGTAAGGGTGCCGTGTCTACGCGCGCGCGCGCGTGTGTGTGTTAAATTCAGCCATTCTGGGCTGCTGGGTGCTGAGCCACGGTCACGGAGCCTCGCTCGCCGTCGCCGTCGTGTCCAGCGTGTGGCCAACGCGTACGGCATGCAGCCTGCAGGTGAGGGTCAGTTGAATTATGGGCACCTCGCTTTCGCCGCGGCGATTTGCCATTTCCTTCTTCCTTCCTCCTCCTAGTCTCTTCTTCTTGTTCCACGTACCAAGACCAGTACGCGCGTCTGATGGCTTCAGAAAACGAGACATAGCGTACGTGTAGTACGCATGTGGCACGTCGTCGATCAGTCGATGACATCTGCAAGCCTGTTTTACAGGTATGTACGTCTGTACGTACGCGGAAATGCTCAGATGATAACGCGATTATTACTGCGTTGATCCTCTTGTCCATGGCTTAATTTGTGCATGCGTACGTTGACGAAGCTGAGACTTTGGGGGCCCTTTGACACAGCAGTGCGTCGACGAAGAACACTTGTATTCCTGCCTTGTGAGATGGGTTGACCAACAAATTAATTAAACGGTAGTGGTAGCGCCAGGACGTCCAGACGGTACACGCTCATGCTGCAATTCTTTTCCCGCACGCCCATGTGTGGCCCGTGCAACCGTGCTGCCAGACTGTGAGCGGGCCCCCTCACGTCTGCTCTCGCTTCCTACGCATATCCTATGTGTAACACCCGATCTACTTTTAAAAAATCCAGATGCAACATTTGCAACATACGTCTGAGGGCAGACGAAACACTTGAAACATGCTTCTGAAACACTTAAAAAACATCTAAAAACACTTGAAAACCATTATAAACATACACAACATTCAGATAAAACACTTACAACATATATGTGAAAACATATGCAACATCCAGATAAACGCACTTGCATAATACGTCTGAAATCACAGATTAAACATTGGGAAAAGCCGCTTGCAACATACGTGTACAAACATTACACCATATTAAACATCCCGATCTACTTTTGCAACATCCATCTGAAACACTTGCAACATACATCTAAAACATCTGAAACACTTGAAACGTATGCTTGCAACATGCGTTTTCAACCTTCTTCTTTCGTATGACGTAGAGCAGAGCGGGGAATGGTCGTTTCCGGCTAGGCGGCGACCGAGGATGGTGGCGCGAGTTGCCTGGGCCCGACCAGTGATAGTCCCCTCTCCTGGTCGCCTAGCCACACACAGTGTCTGGGTGCCTACGCGACTGCCGCTAGGTTGGCTCGGCCAGCCAGTGGCACCGGTGAGCGGCTAGACCCCAGCGGCGGCGAGGAGGCTCGTCAGAGGCGGCCGCGGCAAGTGGGTAGCGTAATGGAGGCGGTCGCGACGAGCGGGCAACACGGGTGCGGCGATGGAGAAGGAGCGAGACGGAGTGGGAAAGTCGTCGAAGCGTCTAGTTTTTTAGAAATAGTAGAAGTCGTCCGATAGCCTGTTTCGGGAGGCCGTATCGTATCGTGGATATTTTACGTTAGCTGGTTTGGGTGTGGAGAGAAAAACACTGTTTCTTTTCTGGCTAAAAATTTACGATTATTTCGAGCGAGCGAACAGGCTGCTAAACCCAGGAATCAAGCAAATCCTCGCTGTACACCCATCATTAGCGTTAATTAAAGCTACACAGACGTCTGAAATTAAAAACATACACGATATATAGTAGTAGTGCAGCAACTACTAGTAGCAAATTAATTAAAGGACTAACGGAGGACGACGTACGTACGGCTTTTATACTGTACCGTACAATAAAGACCTCTCTTGAAAAAGTGCCGCGGTGTCGTGAAAAAGTACACGAACCTGCGTGGTGGTAGTGTACCGGTGGCACACGCTGTTGTTTCGCTGCATGCATTGAAATGTCAGTTGGGCTGGGCTCTCAACACATCGTAGTTTGGGATTTGGTTGAAGACGAACCAAGCATATAATATACCACACATCCGGGCCGGGAAAGGCAAAATCCGACGCCGAAATTTCGTCGCCAGCCAAAAGCCTAAAAATAGGGCGTCTTTCCACTGCGGCAGAGAGTTGAGTTTGACGTTTGACCATGCAAAATGGCTGGAGCTGTTATTGGCTTTTGCATTTGCCTTCGTCCCCGCGAGTACAGTCAAAAACAGCAGGTCTCGTGAATCGCCCACAGAAAATCAGAAACAGCCCACGTTAGCTACAAACTGCTATCTCCACCTCCTAGCCTGTCCATCGTACATTTAGGACTTCTTTTCCTTTGACATACCATTAGGAGGTATGAACTAGTAGCACGGAAGATCTAGGTGGGTTTAGTGAATGGGTGTAGTGTACCCTTATCAAAATTATCCCTAAGTAGCTCAGAGAAAGCCCAAACATTAAGGGTCTGTTTAGAACGAAGGAATCCAAAACACAGGAATAGAAAAAAACGCAGGAATAAGTTACGATGAAAAGTGAAAAACTACGGGATTTTCAAAACACAGGAACAGAAAATGTAGGTTGTTTAGAACACATGAATTTATAACATAGGAATTGTAACATGTTAGGTAAATATGGGTACTTAGAAAGTATTAAAAGCACCTAACCTCACGTGAACAAGAATCTACTTTGCGCTGGCTGTTGCTTCTCTCTGTAGGTCAGCGCTTTGTCTCGGACTTCGCGATAGGAAGAGAAACCATGAGATCAGAGTGGATTTTCTGATTCCTGCGTTTTGAGATGGCAAGCAAACCTTTCCTTAGGAAAGGGAAGTTGTAATCCTTCATTCCAAACGGATGGTGACGTCAGCAAAACAAAAGAATGCTATTCCTTTAAAGTTCTTACGAGAAACCTTGCAATCCAAACAGGTCCATAATTGAAAGCAAAGTCATTCTCAAGATTGGTTGAAATAGCTGATAATGTAGGGTTTCTAGTAGCCTCGGATTAGTCTGGTGCTCTGGTCAGGAGAGCACCGGACAATTCGTTATGGGTGTTCTGTGAATAGTAAAGTATTAGTCCGTTGGCACCGAACAAGAAGGCAGCGGATAAAGTGCTTCAGGTTACTGAACCTAGGGCGCGCTCCTCACGGGATTAGTACCCGCGGTGGGTCACCGATGCGTCAGGTGCCCACCAAAGAGCTTCCAGGGAGCATTTTTCTTACCGAGGCTGTGTTTGGCGGGGAAAGAAGCCGGTTTGTTCGACTTATTTTTTTAGTCAGAGCAGTGCTTTTTTCTCACAGTATTCTAGTATAAACAATATTTTTTAGTATAAACAGTAAATAATTTATACAGCCGAACACTCGGCGGATTAGTCTGATGGCCTGCACCCGACAATGCACTCTGTGCTGTATAGTAAAGACTACTTCTGGAGCCAGCCGCTGGACACTCTGGATTAGTCTGGTGCTCGGTCCAAGTGGCACCGGAGTGTCCGATGGTGTTTCTGTTTCTAGTGAGTGGGTTTCAAACGGCTAGTTCTTGGAGCGGGGATATTTATGCCCCTTCGTATTGGACATGCATGGGACATCTCTTGCCATTTAGAACAGTGACATACACCTATTCGAGAGCAAGGGAGAGCTCAAGGCTGGTGGAGTAATTTGGATTTCCTAATTACAAGATTAAGGACTTTCATTAGTGCATAGGAGTAACAATTTTGCATTCATCTTCCCCATTAGGCTTGTTTAGGTCAAAAGTGAGAGTGTATGCTTGTTACTCTTAGGTGATTGACATCACCTAGACGGCTTCCGTGGTATCGAGGGGTTTGGTGATCTCTCGAAGGAAATCGTAAGAGACTCAAGTCATGGTAAACAGTTGCAGGTGATTCATTATGTCGGAGTGGCAAATAATCAACCCATAGAGAACATTTGGTCCTTACGTGGATCAAGGGGGAGCAATACCTTGCAAGGTGCTCAAACGAGGACTAGTAGAGAGTACCGACTCTCTTACCTTGAGAAAACATCGATGTTTTCCTAACCCTTCTCCTTTACATTTATGCAATTTATATTCATGTTTTTATATTCCTAAAATCACCATGCTAGACTAAGGTTGTTGGAACTAGGTTGCAAAACTTTTTTTAGCACGCTAGAAAAACTATTTAGGCAGCTAGGGGTGAAATAGGCTAAGCGATATGTTTTAATTTTGTGATAATTTAGATTAGCTTAATCCTCCATCTCTTGGGCATCTTGATCTTTTTAGACATGTGTTGGTTACCCTGCACGGAAATTATTCATTATAGATGAACATATTTTGGTGAATTATTAGTGAATTTTAAGACTTGATGCAACCTATGAGTTCAAACCTTTGATGTACGTATATATGATCTCTTGGGTGTATATGTATATATGATAGATGACTACGGTCTATGGTACATAGAATATGTATTTTGTTTGTGGATAGATGGAATTATGAATGCTTGTGAATTGTGATCTATATTTCAAATTGATTTTATAATTTTCTATGATGTCTACTTAAATCTGAATGTGATCATACCTGGTACCAATATGGTGGGAACATTTACAATTTTAAAAATATTTTTACAAGCACTTTATGCTAAAGGGTCATCTCTAAAAGTCAGTTAATAAAGCGCGGTTATATTACATTACATAAACCGCCTGTGTAAACCATTTACACTATCGGTTTTGTGTAAGTACGCTTGCTAGCGTAAATCAGCATCTGGCCATCAATGTAAATGGATTTATGCTAACTGTTCTCATGCCGACGCCGAGTGAAATGTTACCAATTTTATTGGTTTGCACTAGTGGTGGTTCATAAAGCCGTAAGTAGAAATAAAAAGAATTTGTCTACGACAAACTCAGGTGTTTTAAAGCCTCCGATCACCCGAGTGACAGAAGCGTTTACAACACTCAAATCTCATATCTAGTAAAAATCAGGGTGACAGACCATAATCAAATACCCGAAATTTAATACCACAAGATCTATATCTAAGGGACCAGATAAAAAACAAAGGATCAATGATAAAAAAGAATAAAAATTCAAAAAAAAATTTACCAAAATCAATTCTATCAAAGGCAAATCGGAAGAAATTCAAATGTAACAAAAAAAATCAAGCAGATAAAATCAAATAAAATTTGGTAAATTATTTCTATGGTAGGCAAATTGGAAGAAATTCAAATAGAAAACCAGAGAAAACATACAAATCACAGAATGCAGAAATATACAAATGTCAAATGACAGATTAATTCTATAAAAGGCAAATTGAAAGAAATTCAAATAGAAAATAAATAAGAAATACAAATTACAGAATGCAGATAACCAAATTTACACCTAGTAATACAAGAAATTTACACTTACATAGTCAATGTAAATATTGCAAACAGAGGACTATAATAGAAAGATAACACTATAAAACACCACATGAACAAAGAAAAAGATGTATACCTGGACACTTCCTGCTTGCACTAAAGAATGAGCATTCACACTAATGTACATTTTCCTTCTGTACAAAGTACACACATATTTCAAACAGAACAATAATAAGTTAGCATGGACACTAAATGTGCACTTTACTTATAAGATAATGCAGATCTAAGAGCATAGACAGCAACATAACAGAACTTAAAGCTGTAATGTATATTACAAACCAACATAAGTACCATATTATAGAACGAGGTTCAAAGTAACTTGACAATATAACAAGACTTAATATAGCAACTTAAAAACAGTTTGAACTAATCAATGACTAGAAAGGAAGACAACCATGCCCATACTAGAGATAAAACTCAAATGCTTGAACATACATTAAGCATCTAGTCAATCACTAAGAGGCTAGATCTTCATGCAAGGAAGGGATTGGAAAAGATCAACATCTGCAGATCGTTCTTCAATCTTGAGCACACAGTAGAAACATATATCTTGACCATCAACTTTGAATGCACAGTCCAGCCATCAACTGAGCATCTTCAGCATCAGGAATCAGCACATAAATAGTACTACTCATTGAATCCAAACAATACTTGTACTTTAGAACAAATGATGGGCCACGATTCTATCTAACAATTCGTGTAACTAGCTTCACCATGTCGCCACTGGTCAGATCCTTTACAGCAATAAGTCTAGGATTGATCTCTAGGAACTAATTCCTAATTTCTCAATAACAAACAAAGAAACAACTTCATTTGCCAAAGTATTAGCAGCACGAAGAGCCTATACAAAAGAATGGAGGGACATTAGGATACCAAGAAATAGATACAAAACATTACACATGAAAAACAGTCCATACACGACCATGGAAGATTAAATGGCATGTAGGGTTAAAGCCACTTCTAAACAACTTAGACACACATGCAGATGTAGGGTAAATGCCTAAACTGACATGATAAAAAGGCAGCCAAGGAGCATGGCGTCATGGTAGGTGATGACTAGGTGAGGATATCAGGGGAACAGTTGACTTGTACACTATAAATTAACCTATGGCGATGTATGTACCACTGACAAAGAGCCTATACAGTGACAAAAAATCAAACACATAAAAATCTACTAGGCAAATAGAAATTATATGATAGGAATGCACATCTTACACCCTGACCTATAATTAATAATTACTAGTACCATAATGTAATCTTGAATGAAATTACTCTAATATTCTGCAATAACACATGCAATAGATTAACTGCCAATGATTGCGATAGACTCAGGGAATCCAAACACAGAAAACAAAGACTAACCAAGTAGATGCAGAAAAACAAAAAAAAGCAGCAAAACACTCAAGAGATAGACACAAAAATAGATGAACAAAGAACAAATGTATAAAAGCACCTAAGAATGACTCAAACCAACATTATATAAGGATCTAACAAGCAAGCATCCTCTAACAATGTAATAAAGATAGCAATACCTTCATCAACTAAGAATGTTATAAAGAAACAAATACAGAGAAATTGCAAAAAAAAAAACTTACCTTAATCCTAACCAAGATATCCAAATAAGCTCTCACTGAATTCTGTCTAACCACAATACTCTTCACTTGATAAAAAACAGTGTCTTCACCAGTAGGAAACACAATAACCATGATACAAACCAGAATATAAATCTTCATGAGCAACACAATACACAGTCTGAACAGCCTCATCAAAGCAGAATTTGAATTTCTTCACAAAAAAATGACCAGCAAAATGCTTCAAAGCCCATGCAGCAACCATTACTGAATCTTCACATTTCCATCCACTAGACCTTTTAACTGCAATCAAACATTACTGCTCACCATCTTCCAGCTCAAGGAACTCAATAACATATCTAGAGACATGCCTGTCCACATAAATGTATCGAGAAAGATCCCTAGTGGTCATGATGTCAAACAACTGACAAAGAAAAATAGGAAAATTAGACAACTAAAAAAATCTAATGAAAAATAACTGCAGCATAAAGAAATCTAAAAAGAACAAAGAGAATGCAGGTAGTATATTAATAGAGAAACCATCCTCTCATTTCTAGAAAAGCAATGACAATCCAGTTTTCAGGAAAAATAGCAATCACAAAACAAAATTCAGACTTTGAGTATGACTTATTTTTCAAGAAAATAACCATGATAGTTTTTTAGACTTGCATTCAGTTTCCATAAAATTAAAATCTAGCAAACTGTAGCTACAAAAATTAGATATTTTCATTCTTTAGAACTAAAATAACTAAAATAGCAAATTTAAAAGACAACAATGTTCATAGCTAGAACATGTACAATACTAACAGGTATAAGTACTGAAATAGATAATGATCCATAGTTCACATAGGGAACTATCTGCCAAAGGTAACATTACCAAGTCACACACTGAAAAATAAAATCTAGTATTATTAGTACTATATATCTATAATCACTGACACAAAAATACACATAAGCATCATAATAAAATAATGCACAATGGTAACCTAAACTACTAGAATAACATATTTATATAAAAAATTCATTAAGGAAAAAAACATACCTTCCATAGCTTCTCCAAACTTAAAGTAGATATAGAATACTGCAACAAAGAATAATTAAAATTTTAAAATATTATAAAAGAATACCTAATCAAAATCAATTGAATGAAAAGATTAACAAAATACAGAAATCAAAGTAGATTCATTTGAAATAATTAACAACATAAAGAAAAAAGAGAACAGTTACAAAAAAGGTAAAAAAAGGGGAATGAAGAACTAAGAATACAATACTCAAACATCTGGCTACACTACAGAAAGAGATCCAAGAAAAAAGAACCTAAAAAAAGGAACTTTTAGAAAAATGAAGATGTAAATGAAGAAAAACAACAAATAAGATGCAACAGAAAGAAAAAAGGAAATGGAGAAAACGAAGAACAGATCGAAATGAAGAAACCAAAGTAAACGAAAAATTTAAAAAAAGTACAAAGGTAAAGAAAACAAAAACCTAAAACAAGGAAATGGAAATCATGAACAAAAGATGGAAATGAAGATATATAAAGAAGAGAAGAAGAGTACACAAGAGAACACTAATTCCTTTGATTCACCAAGCAGCCTAAGAAAAAGGAGGAAGATGAACAGAAGGAACTTACCTAGAGGAACCAGAGAAGACCCAGGAACCAACATGAGAAAGATATAGAATGAACGGAAGGCAACGAGAGGAAGGGAAATGGATTATAAAGACACTAAGGAGAAGTACAAAAGTCCATCAATTGAGGGACGCAAGAATAAAGGGAAGTAACTGCAGCCACGGCACACACGGATGCAGTAAATGAGCATGGGAATCGAGGAGGAAAATATCAGAGAGGGATGGAAGGAACCAGATCACCTGCCTACCAACCAATATAAGTGAAAACAGGGCCTATACTAACCCAAGGCCCAAAAGAACCATAACAAAGGCCTAGAAAAGAACTAACAAAAGAAAAAAGCCCACGCACCATATAAATAAGTCAAAACCCAAAAGAAGTCCCAAAAGAACCAAAAAATGGCCAAGTAAAAGGCCAACTAGGAAACCCACTACAGAAAAACGCAAGGACAAAATTAGAAACAAAAAACCAACATACACCAACTTAACCTACAAGTATACCCCCCTACCCGATGGCTGCCGGCTACAACCCAAATCAAAGATCAGAACAAAACATAGGAGAGAAAAGCGACCAAAAATAACAAGATGGAAGACAACGATGATCTACAACTGCAAAAACTATCAAACAGATAATCACAAATGTAGAAAGGAAGCCAAGTAAGTTGAATTACTTATCTTAGCATAAGCTTCTTAGGTAGCTTCAGCAGTCAGCATGACTGCCAGTCCATTATCCACATCTCATGAGGCATAAAACATTGTCATACTGCAAATAGAGTTCAAAAAACTACATTAGGATCAAAAAATTTGAACATAGTAGCGAAATTTATAAGAATAATGCAACGCAATTACATGAAGACAAAAAGACATGCATGATCAACAAGTGCTTCAACTCAGATCTAACACCTATTGAAATCTTATTCACCGGAAAGGAGAGCAATGACAAGGTACACAAGCACTAAGAAGGGCAAACAACAAATAATGACAGCAGACAGTAATGACATGATCATGAGCTTAGAAAACTTCTAGTAGGGAAGCTACACTAGACTGATAATGGAACAGATAAGGAACTCCCAAGAAGACAACATCATGCCATCAAGCTACCATGTAAAAAATTGAACATGCAACTTCTAATTACATGACAGACATAAAAATGTTACACCTAAAGCAAAAATGTAAAATTAACACTAGCATTATGTAAAATACAATAACTAACTGTTAAAACGACAATAGTATCAAATACAGGAACCACTTGGAGCATATACATCTTTGCTATTTGGGGACATAAACACAGAGGTAAGCATGATAAAAAATTTAGCATAGAATTAAGATTCATATATGATATAAAATTCAACCATACTAAAACTTTTGTAGGGAATACAACTATAGAACTTATACACACCAAGGCAAGACAAAATACCAACCAACCAACTATAACTGATAGAAGATAATGAGGTTAGAAAAAAGACATTACATGAAACCCAGGAATCCATTCAAAACTAACAACTGCACACTCATGATTTAGCAGGTACATCGACTCGACTTTAGAAGCTCAGATAACTGTATCAATTGGGACTATGATGCGTGAGAACAAGATAAAGAGGTAAGACAAATCATACAAAAAATTGATTCATAAAAGTAGCTGAATATGAAATCAAACAAGATACTTATGTTCTTCAGACATGAATTACAACTTGCAGGCCTGGACCATGAAACTTTGACTGGGGAGAACTACAATTGGAGATCAGACATATTTAGTAACTTAAACATCAAAGAGGTAAGGAAAGATGTCACCACAAACATAGAATAAAATGAAACAAATACAAATACATTCATAGTACTAATAAAAATTAAATGCTGCTCCATGTTGGAAAACATTCATAGTACTACAATAGAGAGTACTATCACAGTAATAGATGGACTAAATCAATCAGTGGTAGAAAGTTCATATAGCAGGCACCAGGTAGACAAAACAACAAGCATAAGGGTAGATACAGATGAGAGCACAAAGGAGACTAAAAAGATCAACTCCTGATAGAAGAGGAGATTGATGCATTCATATAGCCAGAACAATAGGAAGCAAGGGAAGGGAATAATGCAGATACAAACAGTATATACACACCACAACTAGGAATGCAATTTGACAACCATGATGATGCACACCATTTCTTTCACTTCTATGGATTCCTAGCAGGATTTGAGGTGATCATCACTCATACAGTTAGAACATCAGACAAGAGGAACAATGAGATTGTTAAGGTTGAAATGAAGTGCCACTGCTATGGCAAACCTAGAAAGAAGAAAACCAAAGGAGATGAGGAAGAAGAAATAGAAGTAGAGAAAAGAAACAAAAACACAGGGCCAGGGAGGAAAACAAATGTACAAGTCAAAACAAACTGCCCAGTAGTGATGGTGGTCAAGGAGGAGAATGGAAAATGGATAATAACAAGATTAGAGCTAGACCACAATCATCCACTATATCCTTGGGACAGAGAACAACTATTCAGTGGACATAAGTACATGACAAAAATGGAGAAAGCAATAATCAGAACATTAAACACAAACAACATACCAACAAGATAGATGATATCCATACTATCCTATTTGAGAGGAGGCGTCATAGCACTACCATACAAGAAGAAGGATGTTGCAAATTTTAGAACTAAACTAAATAGAGTAATAACTGGATCAGATATAAAGCAAGCACTAAACTACTTCACAGAAAGGAAAAGCAAGACCTAAGTTTCTTCTACAAGTTTGATGTAGATGAACATCTTAGAGTTAAAAACATATTTTGGAGAGATGCAGACTCACTGAAATACTATGCAGAGTACGGAGATTGTGTCAGCTTCGACACCACATACATGACAAACAAGTACAATCTTC
This sequence comes from Miscanthus floridulus, assembly GCF_019320115.1. Classification (NCBI taxonomy): domain Eukaryota; kingdom Viridiplantae; phylum Streptophyta; class Magnoliopsida; order Poales; family Poaceae; genus Miscanthus; species Miscanthus floridulus. The sequence continues at coordinate 219,573,687 of NC_089587.1, read as the reverse complement.
CTTTTGCACCTTTTGTAGGGGTAACAGGACATGGACATACCTGTTTGTTCGGCTGCGCATTCATCTACGATGAAACCATTGAGACATTCAAATAGATCTTTCAAGCATTCACTGAAGCAATGGGTGGAAAGCATCCAGCAACCATAATAACATACCAAGACACAATGATGAAGGCAGATATAGAGTAGATGTTTCCTAACACAATACACAGGAATTGCTTATTTCACATAAAAACAAAATGCTACAATAAGAATCTGAAATGCTTTGCAAGCAATGAAGGCTTACCATAGGAGTTTGAGGATATTATAGGTAGTTCCTTAACAATAGAAGAGTTTGAAAGCCTGTGGACAAAGATGATTGTAGATTACAAACTAGAAAATAACAAGTACTTGAACAAGATGTGGGAAATGAGAGAAAGATTCATACCAGCCTACTTCAAGAATAATTTCTACCCATTCCTACAGAGCACTGTAAGAAGTGAGAGCAACAATGCAAGGATTAAGAGAAATGTAGGGCCTACATACAGCATCATAAGCTTTTTAACAGAATACCAGAGAATACTAGATGCAATTAACATAGTAGAAGACATAGAAGACAATGCAAACAAACCAAAAACACCCAAATAGATGGAATTTGGCTACAACATTAAATTACAGGCAATGGAGATGTATAATATAAAGGCAATGGAGATGTATAACATAAATATTTTTAGGAAGTTTATGAAAGAACTTAGTGCAACACCAAAGCTAAGTTATAAAGAATTGGACCAGCAAGGATAGTATGAGGTGTGGGAGAAGCAGAATCAAGTTCATAAGAGACATAAAATATGGAAGTACATAGTAATCACTGACCTCACAAATGATAGAGAAGACTACAGCTGCATATATAGGAAGTTCAACAAGGATGGCATCCTTTGTTCACATATTCTCAAGATATTAGTAGAAACAGAAGTTAGTAAGATTCTAGAAAAATATATAATTGAAAGGTGGAGCAAAAAGGAAAGGAAAATGCACCTGAAAAAGGTAGCATCAAATACAGGAATAGATGACATACTCAGGTTCAACATTCTGTCAAGAAAAGCTGCATGGTTAACATCAAAAGGAGCTACAAAGGAGGAAGCAATGGAATATGTACTTGAGGAGTTCTCAAGAATTGAGAAAAACCTTAACATCATGCTATCATCAGGGAATACTGAAATACCTGAATTAACAACACCAGCTAAACCATCAGGAGTAGCAAATGAAAATCCATATGAAGCACAAACAAAGATAATAGAACCTTTAGAGGATGGATCAATAGTACAAGACCCACTTACAATAAAGAAGAAAGGGGGACTAGAAAAGCCAAAAAGATGGAAAGCAATGGTGAAGCAAGAAAGGGAGAAAACGAAAGCATCACAACAGAAGAAGTCTAAGAAAGCAGAGACATCAAGTAAGAAACTTTAAAAATAAGTCAAACTAAATAAATACAAAAAGAAGTACACTAATATACTAATAAAATTTAACATTGTAGGTTCCAATGGAAAAAGCAAGAAGAAGATGAAAAGAACCACAACTAGTTGACAAGCTGAAGAAGATGGAGCATAACAAAAGAAGCAAAGGGAGAAGACAGAGAGAAACAGGAGCACCAATCATGATCCACAACCACTTGACAAGATGAAGAAGATGGAGCATAACAAAAGAAGCAAAGGGAGAAGACAGAGAGAAACAGAAGCATCAATCATGATTTAAATTCATAGTAGCTAGAGAAATGTAATACCAAACATTACTGTTTAGAACTTCATCCTACAGAGCATTACTGTTTAAAATTCTACACTATTATCTAAACTTCCATGTTCACATTACAATGTTGCAACCATTTCTACAGGTATTTAAGATCCTACGAACATCTTAGCACCATCTTGAGCAGAAAAGAGATAGACATATCTACACATCTTTTCCACCCTGACAAGTTCATAATAGGAACGACAAATTATGAAATAATAAAAAGACAAAAGAACTATAAACAAGTTAAAAATTATAGAAATCATACCGCAAACTAATAACGGGTAACCAAATCCTTCCTTCCAGAATTCTTCGCAGAAAAAAGAAGCTCATTTGCAATCTTGATCCTCAAATTTGGTATATCAGACTCCTTGAATAGAGTGAAAAGGGAAGAACGTGGTGACTTCCAATACTCAAGAAACATCATAACATACACTCCTGAATCAGATCTGCATAAAATATATCACAAATATACAAAATTAATACAAGACATACTTGATAATGAGAATAAACAAAAATAAAAAAGGAACATAACTTACATATTCTGAGGAGACTACCTAGGAACATATGGATAAACCACTTTATACATTTGAAACCCCATATAAAGCATGACAGGCTTCTCCCACCAAAATTTAAAATTAGGAATCTAAAATGAAAAAATAAGAAAACAAAAATATACAAAAGACTAATCAATTCGAAAACCAAATGAGACAACTTAAAATTAAATTCATACCAGTTTGTCCCTAACTTCGACCTGGTAATCAGATTGTAACACATAGTAGGAATTTAGAAAAAACAAATGACTGATCCTTTATATCAACAACAAAGACAAACCAATGATCGTCATAGAAGCATCGGAAGAACAACTGAAAAGATAAAATAATAAAATTTAGATACAAAGAGACATTACTAACAAACAAAAATATATGCAAAAAATTAAGTGCTATGTGTTAGAGAACAACTGAACAAGTTTAATGGGAATAATCAATGTAAATCAAACTATACAATGTTAGAACCACAAAAGATTGAAACCAAATGAAAAAAATACATACCAAATCAGAACGATGAAGAGGCCTGGTCTAGAGGAACGAGTGAAAGCTCTTCTCAATATGTATTCACTTGCACTATCTACATCTTTCAGAAGTTGATCCTACATAAAAATAAGAAAAACACAAACAAATAAAACCAATATAACACAACGAATAAAAGAAATTCAAAGAAGGATAACACTTACACCAATATTCAAAAAAAGTAGTGGCATTTAGAAACATCAGGGTGACCAATTAGCTGAGAATACAAATGGTAGCACCAAGCAGCCATAACAAAATTGTTCACTACGCCACCAGCCTTCAAAGATTCACTAAGAAACCAGAAACTGCAACGAACTCCACAAGACATAATAGCATCTTCACTGCCATCAATATTAGAAGAAAAAATGATATAAGAACAACGATACAACAGAAGACATTAAACACCTAGCATCAACAAAAAAATAGAAATTGAAAAGAACAATAACAAACATGATGAACACATACCCACTTTGACGTGACAGCCAAATTGCATATAGCCTTGTAATTCAAAATCTTAGACTTGTTAACTTTAAACTTGTGATAGAACCGCCCAAAATAACACGCTTACAGAGGTGCTCATCTTCCACCAGACACTAAGTACCCCAAAAGCAAGCTACAGCGGGCGGTATCCGTCGGGCACACCCGAAGGAAGAGCTTGAAAGATCCACATTTTCCCCAAGGATCCAATAATGAGAACAAGTTACAATACTTAATCCATTTCATACATCTAGGGTTCTTAAAAATTACATTATTACATTTTCAAAGGCAGAGTGCGGAATATTAAACAATGGAATAAAAATTAACATCTATCGATAAAGAATAAGGATCCGTCTGTGCCCACCAGAAGAATCCTTCACACAACGAGGGCTCCTCAAGTTAACCTACAACAGGGGTAAATAAACCCTGAGTACACATCCGACTAGTGGGAATAATTTCTTGACTCTAAGGGATATGTAAAGCTTTATGGTTTGTTGGGTTTCCTTTTTACAGAAAGCAATACAAATAGTGAGTCCTTATTTATGTTATTATTAGGAGACATGATTAATTTATTATCTAGCCATTCTATGTAAGCACCTATTCTACTTTCAAGCAAGAGTTGAGCAATCAGTTCCATTTTATCACCTTTCATCTTTTAGTTCTTGCTATGGTGCTAGACCATAGACAAGTCATACCGGAACATCGGTGATTCATGAATCTAGCTGAAAAACATACGCTCTAGTTGTGCCCCAGGCACAAGCAGGGCCAACCCATCACCCTCCTACAATGGGGTTCAGGTCCCCATCCAAACTTGGACTCTAAGCCCCCGCTCCTAAGTCTCAGACTTAGTGCGGTGCAAGGACCTCCATCATCCCCGCCTCCAATTAGTCGGTCTGAAAAGAGCCAAAACCCACGACAAGAGAGCAACAAGTCTTCCCTACATCCATACCCAAGTATGTGCTCAAGATAATAAATCTATGACTTACCTAGAGGCCAATGCAACGGCTAGTCCTTAACCAACACAGACAGAGAAAAAGTGTCACCAAGCTATGTCCTATTGGCCGTAGGACACAACCTCTTATACCCACCAATACCCAAACCATATCCCTGTCCGATCACCATTTTTCTTTCCACAATTTTATCATGAGTGATCATAATTATCACCTATTGCAATTAACGACAGGTTACTCATGCTACCGATACCCTGAGCATGGCAGCTACTTGACTTATACTAGTAGGACTCATAGGTAGATATATTTATGCATGTAGTTTTCATAAAATGCCTATAATGTAAATGCACATCATATATATATTCAGTGATTATAAAATATGGGTTATTCACCAGGGCTTGCCTTAGGTAGGCAGTGGGTTAACAAAGTCAGCACCAATAGGCTCTGAGGCTCCCTCCTGCATGAGGATCTCCTTCTTGTACTCCTCAATGACCTCCTCATAGTCATGTTCATCCACGGGCATGAACTCTACTAACTCATGATCTACATGCATGAAATGATGATGCAATACTTAATAATATGGCAACAACAACTCTTAAAATATGAATACATTTGTCAAGCTACTAAACTAGCTCTACCAACTAAGGTGCTAAGTTACCTACTATTACCACTAACAAGTATGAAGTGTGACATATATTATCTTAACAACTAAAGGTATTCTTACTCTTATTATCGATTTACTCTACATACGATAAAATAAGGGGAGCTAGCTATCTTATTTATCAACCTACTCTAGGGCTACAAAAATTACAGCAAGTACTTAAAAATCTAATAAGCCTACTATAAAAATTTCCTGGCTAAAGCTATCACCGATTTGCCACAAAAATTCTTACAACTATTGAGCTAAATAATACTAAGCTCTCTAATTTGAATTTATACATCTATCATTATCACAGATAACTGTAAACTAACTATACCAACAGATAGATAACATTTTTGTGAACCTAACAATTTTTATTTCACTATTTTTGAACATCTATAGAATGTACTCTTATTTTTCAAAGTTCAACTCAAAACTAAATTGAATAAGTATTTATCAATTTATTGGAAAATGGAAAACCAAATTCCACCATGCGGCCCAGAGCGGGAACGGCTCGGCCTAGTTCGACGTGAACGCACGCATGCACGCGACGCAACAACGTGTTCCAACATGGGCGCGGCCCATCCACGCGACGACGGCCCACGACGGGGAGGCCCGCGTGCTTTGGCTATTTTGCGAAAACAGCCCTGACCTACTGACGAATCACCCTGAGACCCATGACACTATTCCTATAGTCATCTACTTCATATATAAGCCCACAGAATAATCTGTCTTCTCAACGGTGACACCCTCGGCACCCGCGCATGCGCACCGGCGTGGTGGCGCTGGCATAGGGCGGTTACGCTGGCCAGACCAGCCCCTCCCCATCCCCAAATGTGAGCTGATGCTCACCTAGGCATAAACCTGAAGTGATGGGTGGCGACACGGTGAATGAAGATGCTGTCCCGAGTCAGTCTGGGTGTTCGGTTAACCAAAACCAATCGGTTTGGTTCATTGGTTCTTAAGCTAATTCAGTTACCTAAGAAGAAAGGACCGATCAGTTACTTTGAAAATGCGGAACCGAGGAATTTCGATTTTGGTAAATTCGGTTCGGTTTCGGTTCTAACCGATGGAACCAAATTTTTTAGGAACTAGGAAACAACACATTCAATTGCAAATTTCGGCAGCATTTTGCCTGATTTTCGTGCAATCAAAAGGGACAAATTAAACAACAATGCAGCATAAAACAACAATACAACACATATTTGTTATTGTTCTCTCAAATATTCAAGTATAGAGCAATATTCAAGCCTGTAGTAAAAAAACAAGAGGTCCAACAGCTTAGTTCGGTTATTTCAGGTCAATTCGATTAACCGAGTGCTGGAACCAAATTAATCATAATAATTTCAATTCCTGGGAACCTGAAACCAAACCTAGGACCGAATATTTTAGTTTCGATTCTGGTTTGTTCGGTTTGGTTCTCGATTCTTGATTTTTCATGCCCAGGCTTAGTCCAGAGCTCCCTCCACGACGGCAGACTCCTTCCTACGATGACGACCATGTTCCCATGAGCCAAGTCATAAACAACATGAACAAGTTCAAGAATGGACATTAGCGACTCACCCCAAACCTACCAGACATGGTGGCTTGACCGGAGACTGACCGAGCGAGTCTGGCCACGCGCACACGACAAGCCTCACGATGGTGGTGGTGGCTCGACTACGTCGGTAGCGCTGAGCAGGCAGTAGTAGGGCGAAATGGGGGTGCACATGGGATAGAGTGGAATAGGGCAAAGATATAGTGCCAATGAATTGGATGGAGGTAGACAGAGTACGGTGAATTAGATGGGCGCTACCGTGGGGTCTTAAGATGGCCGACGGCGAAGGAATCATCAAATTAGGGCTCGACACCGGCTGGCAGCAGCAATGGGAGTGTTCGGCGTGTAGCTAGGTTCCTACTTAATCCATTAGCACATGCAATTACATGGATTTGACCGATGCTACGAGGTGGCCTTGGCGTGGCCCGACGACTCCGGCGCGACACCATTAATGGCAGAGGTGACCAAGGGCACAGTGATGCTCTCCACTCAATGCAATGGACAACGGCACACATAGAGAAAACACACATGGTTGTATGAGTTGGCATGACTCGGGTAGCTGCAGCGCATTAACCTATAAGCCGATGGTGACACGGCCATGTGCCTACGTAGCAGCTCAGGCGAACACGACACGAGCGGTGTAGCGCATGTGGTGACTCAGCACTCACGGCCGCTGTAACAACCCAAAAATCCACATACCAAAAATCACAACTACAAAATTTTTGTTTAAACCCTATGTGATGTTGAGTGACACATGTAGAAGCCAAACCCTAGTTAAAATCATAAGCATAGTTTGGTTTTATGCCACATGTGTAATTAAATTCCTAAATAAATAAATCATGCATGCATCCTTAAACCCACTTGTGATTTGGATTCTTTTACCTTATGTGATGTTTAACTAACTTACTTAATATTTATGATAAACCCTAAATAATGAATTATTTGTTGGAAGAATAAAACACCCCTATATAAAAACTTCAACTATTTTTGTATAACAAAATAGCCAATAATCCCTAATATATGGGATGTATTTTGACCACCATTTGAAACACCATGTGGGACCCACTACATGACTCGAAGCTCAAGTTTAAACTCTAACTAAATTTGAATCGAAGCAAAAGAAAGAAAAGAGAAACAAATAGAAAAAGAAAAGGAAAAGGATGGAGGCCTCGTAGCCCAGTCTGTTTGGCCCAACTCGCGCCGCCTTTCACCCCACGCACGCGCTGTGGCCCACCAAGCCAGCCCACGAAGGCAGCCCAGCAGAACACCCACGTCAGCACGCCCTTCACCCGACCGTAGCCGCTACCAAGTAGGACCCAGGTGTCATCACCCACCTCAGCACCCTACTTTCCCCGACCACAGGGCAGAGATGGGAGCGGGAGCTCCACGCAACCCACCTCGGCCACACGATTGCTCCACCAACCGACCGGATGCGCTCGAGGACACCAGCCGGACTGACCAAGTCTGATAGGGCCACGCCCACGGCGTGACCCTGCCCCCCCTCGCACCATGGCCAGGACCGCTGGGAGCGCCTGGCGCCTCCTTGTCTCGCCCGCCCTGTTCACTAGAGCCATAGGAAGCTCACGCGCCCCACCAAGCATGCTCCTAGCCACCACATCACCCTGCCACCGTCTACACGCCATAGCCAAACCTCCGCCGCTGTGGCCAGCCCCATGGGGAACCCTACTCGTCGCTTTGACCTCACCATCATGTTTGCTATAGCGGGGCAATGCTTTTGCCCACCTAAATTGAACACTAGCGCCGCGGGTGAGGCTCGCCGGGGAGCTAACCACCGGTGGGAGCACACCGGGGAAGAAGATGGGGAAGTTTCCCCTCGTCGGCCACACTCACATGCACTCGGTGCACGTAGACCATGCTAAAGGAAAAAGGGATGGACTCGGTCCACCGAAGACCCAGCCTACGGTCCATGGACCATGAACACAAGTCTACCATGAGCCACGCTGTGTGGACCGAAGCCCAGTGGAGGCCCTAGGCTGTGACATGGCTGTGCCACAGCATGCCATGTGGTGGGCCAAGCCTGGCCCGAATCCAAGCCCATATCTAGGCCCAACCGGCCCAGTTTGGACCCGACCTGGTTGACTGTTGACTAGTCAACATTGATCGATGACCGGGGCCCACATGTCAGCAACACAAAGACTCTAGACCCACATGTTAGGAGGCAACATCATGATGATGTCACGATGACGTTAGCTGCTGACGTCAATAGCCCTGGCCCACATGTTAACCACTGTGGTACATTGACCATTGACTTGACGATGACTTCGACCCGGCCCCACCTGTCAGTGACCGTTTGACCCTGGACCCACCTGTCAGCCGTGATTTAGCTCTGATGATGCCATGCTAACGTCATGCTAATGTTAGCATGCCATGTGAACCGGTCACAGTGTGGCACGTGTCAGCCATGAATTAATCAGCCTTTATTATTTTTAGAAATGGATTTAATCTTCGAAAATTCATAACTAATTCATACGACCTCAGAAAAATATGAAACTAGGATCAAAATTCATCTAAAATCAAGCTCTATGCAATGAACCCATGTTTGAGTGCATTTGGCTCTTGAGAACTTTCATTGCTTCTTTGTGCTATTCTATGGACGTCGCTAACGCGACTATAATTCGATCGTATACAGACTCGGAGGAGAACCAGATGGACAAGGATCATGAGTACTGTGAGGAGCGCGGGGACGACTTCACTAAAGGTGCCACATCCCACCCAACCTCGTAGCACCTATTACGCATGGCTAAAATAGAACTGCTATTACTTTACTTTATTGTTATATTCACACTATGATAGGACTTGCATGGTAGTATGCTTACTTGATGGCCTTTACCTTGACGCAACCTTACCCCTACTTACCCTGCTATTAGGCTAGACACACGCTTGCTGCTATATTTCATTGCTTGTTACTTCTACTACGCTTGTACTACATTGATATGTGGTGGAAACTGGTGTTATCTGGACTATGGGGAGAGTGCTGCGTGTGTGACTTGGATGCGTGGAGGGTGAGGGTTGTGTCGACCAAGTTGAAATATACGATGAGCCTAGGGCAAGTCTTGCCATGGGGTGCTACCTAGGCACCCCTAGAAATGGATACCTATGGTGGGTAAATGTTATATGAGGTGGCCCTGGGTGTGAACCTATGATGGGAGGAGCCCGAGGTGGAGGTGCTGTGGTGGCACAGTAAATGGAAACCTTAATGAAGACATTCTGGCTTGGTCATCCCTAAGGACTTACTAGTAGTCAGATTCATCGGAAGCCTTACGTACCACTCACCATATATGGTGCGGGACGGCAAGACTACTTGGTAGGATATTGCTACTACTGCTAGGTTGATAGCGGACAGTGCGAGGAGGTACAGGGTACAGAGGATTCCCCCACACCCTTCTAAGACTTCATGGAGACCTTGTGGACCTGGCTCGTGACTCATAGTTTCAGCCACCCTAGACTAGACTTGGGGTGTACTAGGGCTGAATGGTAGAGTGGCATTATCCTAGGCTAGCAAGCGGTCGGAATCAGCCCAGTTGACGGTAGTCAGTGAGGAAGGTGGATCTTGTGGTTATGTAAAACCTCTACAGAGTGTATGGTTGATCGATCGATACATATGTTGACTAGTCGGCTATGGACCTTTCCTAGGTTTTGCTTAAACTGGATAGTGAGATGAGTTCTTCTCTTCTTCCCCCTATGAGTGAGTGTTCAGTCATAGCCAGAGGCTACGGGCCATGAAACAGTGCCAAGAGGGAGTTGGCCTATCGACTGAGCGATGGTATGGTGGTGATGTGGTGATGATGTGGAGATGGTGGTATATCAATCCCAGGATCGAAACCTAGCTCTGAACAGAAATGAGGTGGAATTGGTGTGGGAATGGTGTTAATACTTGACCAACTATTATTATATACTTGATATGCTAATACATAGGAAACCCCAGCCTTATAGGTTCCTTTTAATTATATCTAACTTGCATCCAATTTCCACAAAGCAATGCTCATAGGGTGGGAATGGCCAGTACAAATCATACTGATAAACTTTGGCACATAGGTTCTGCTAAGGAGTATAGCTCTGAGGAGTTTGAGGGTTGAGGGGTTTATTCCTACGCTCGAGTTTGGCGATCTTATCTTCAAGCTATTCTGAATGAATGATACTTTTGATTCCACCAATACGGTGATATAATAATTTATGTAATTCTGTACTTTTTGTACTCTGATATTACGTTGTATGGATGTGATATTTGACTAGAATTTGGGTAATATGATCTACAATGGTCTTATTACACTTCAACTCTGTGGATTTTCCTTCGTGGAAATTAGGTCGTTTCAGTTGGTATCAGAGCCATACTTGACCCTAGGACGAAACCCTCAGAAATGGATGATAGAATAGGACGTGAACATCCCTTTTTTCGGTTATATACTGACCCTGCATTTACTTTTATGCAAGGCTTATGTATTTATTGACCTGCTAACACCTATTTTCTTAAAACATGTAGATGGCAACGAACATCGAATGGCCGCCTCTAGGACCGCTACCTCTGGACCACTCCAAGCTTACCTTCGACCTATGTGAGCTTGGGGGTTTTGCACAGACCCTCTACCGAGTTCTCATCATGTTAGGAGTCCCTGACGAGCTCAGGAAGGAGGAATCGACGGACCGGTTGTCATCTTAGTCAAGTTCCCAGCTAGCACTACCTTACCTTCTGTCTCAGCTTTCATTGAGTTGACTATAGAGGACATAGTTGAGGAGGGACTGCGAACTATCTCACACAAGGCACTTCGCAGGGTGATGAGGGACCACTATGAGCACCTAAAGATGATAGAGTTTCGTCTACTTCCCCAGGCCCTCAACCTCAGCCTTACCCCTAGTGAGCAGAGTTTCGTAGCCAGTAGAGTTATCTTTGCCGAGGAGGATAGATGCCTTCACATCTCAGCTGTCCACCTACTAGAGCAGGATAGGTACATGACCCAGCTTGAGCAGAGGGGATGTTAGGACTAGGCCCTTCTATGGGAGTACTAGGAGCGAGACTTGTAGGGAGCATAGGAGCGAGCTAGTCAGCTTGAGACAGTTGCCAAGCTATAGGACAAGCTCAACCGTCGTGAAGAAGTCCACAGAGCCAAGGTCACTGACTTATAGGACAAAGCTACTGACCTAGGCAACAGGAACTGCTACCTTGATAGCAAGGTCTTGGAGTTATAGAGAGAGTTAGATGACAAGAAGGTCGAGTTCAACCACAGAGGAGACAGAGAGAGGTCCAAGGGGATTGATATGCTGAAAATCCAATCTCAGAACAAGACCATGACTCAGGAGCTAGAGGAGTTTAGGAAGAAGACCGTTTGCAACTAGGGTCACCTAATCGAGGCACTCAGGCAGAATGAGTACCTACAGGACAAGTATGAGAGGACTTGGTAGGCTTGGCAGAAGTCTGACAAGAAGCGCCTCAGGGAGATGAAGGGTATGTGGGATCAGCTACCTAAGGAGATTCATAGCAAGACAAAGCCTAGGATAGAGGAGTTTGAGTTACCCCTGACTCACCTCAACCTAGACACCTGCCCTACCCTACCTAGAGCCAAGCCTACTGAGGAGCTCGTCAAGGCCTTGAAGTACGTGTCCCAACTTCACAAGTCTGATGAGGAGATCGAGATCGAGAACAGTCATATCCCAACTATGGTGTACGAGTTAGAGTAGATGACCCTATGTGGTCATGAGTCATGTCAGTGGCTTCCATAAGTTGTACCCCATGATGTACCCCTTATGAGTTGTAATTTGAGACACTATGCGTAGTACGATTCTCGTGAGTCTCTAAGTGTAGCTACTGGAGATGATGCTATGTAATAAAACCCATGTAATGAATGTTTTAGATCTTATTACATCTTATGGATCTTATTGCTTCTTTGTAATGAGTGTTGGATAGTATAAATGTTTTTCTTTAAATCATCAAAATCATGTAATCATACTGAATTATAAGCACTTATGGCACAAACACTAAAATTCCTATGATCCGTGTTGCAGATGCTGAACCACCAATCTGCTCGCCTAATGAACCGTGGACGTGCGCCCACCCCCGAACTAGTTGAACCAAATGGGGGGCATGGTGGCAACAATCGTGGCCATGGCCATGGCCATGGATGTGGAGGGATACCCTTCAACCTAGAGAATACCCCGCCACCTGTTGAGAAGAATATTCCGCCACCACCACCACCGAACCTGGCAGAGGTGATGGCGCAATAGAACCAGCTTCTTGCAGCTCTTGTAGATGAAGCAAATCGTCGTCAGGGAGGTCAGTAGAATGACTTCCAAAGGAAGCTAAAGGGATTTCTGAAGATGAGGCCACCTACCTATGATGGCACCGACCCTGACCTACTTGTAGCTGATGACTGGCTCAAGGAGGTGGAAAAGAAGCTCGACCTCACCACCTTCACCGACGATGAGTGTGTTGGAGCTACCACACACTAGCTCACAGGTGCAGCACACACCTGGTGGGATAGTTTTAGTGATTCCCATGAGGACCCTGCCAACATCTCGTGGGATGAGTTCACCGAAGCATTCACTGAGTATCACATTCCCAAGGGTATCATGGAGGCCAAAGCCAAGGAGTTCCGCAACATCAAGATGGGAAAGGATAGGGTGACTAAGTACACCACTCGCTTCACCAACCTTCTACGCTATGCACCTTCCTATGTTGTGAACTCTGAGAAGGAGAAGTTGTACTATTACCGCAAGGGACTTAACCCACACATCAAGCTAAAGTTTGGCGGTATTTAGAGTAGCACGCTGCGTGCTCTAGTGGATCGCTACATCCAGATCGAGAAGGGTCATGCTAAAGCTAGAGAGGAGTACAGGGAGAGGAAGCGTAAGCCTAAGGAGTCCTTCCGTGGCCATGATCACAAGAGGTTCCGCAGAGATGCACCATCTAGGGAACGCTCTCGCCACAACAGGGATGACAACCCTAGATCGAGTAGGGGTGGTGGAGGCTACACCACCAAATACTCCCGCCCTGCTTAGGATTGTCACACCTAGGACCATTATGCTCAGGACTGCAACACTTAGGACCATTCCAACCATCCCCGCTCAGCGAATGAACGCCCAGCACAGAATAGCTCTGCACCAAGCACTAGAAACTGGAAGGCACCCACACCAACCCCTACAGGCGGTGTGCTTTTCACCTGCTTCGCTTGTGGCCAACCAGGTCACAAAGCCGCTGAGTGCCCTCAGAACTCAACTGCTCAGAAGTCTCAGTTCAAGGGATCTGCTACTCGTGAACGTCTCAACCATCTGGACACCGAGGAAGCACAGGCTACCCCTGATGTTGTGTACGATATGTTTTTAGTTAATGGCAATACTACATCAATTCTATTTGACTCTAGAGCAACTTGTTCTTACATATCATCCAAGTTTGCACGAGAGCATGACCTGCCTGTAACCCCACATGGAAAGCCTATCATCACTAGCTCGCCTTTAGGAGACCTAAAGTGCACCCACATCTGTAAGGGAGTGAGTATTACCATTGAGGGTCTTATCTTTAAAGCCAACCTAACCCTGTTACCTTCCACAAACCTAGATGTCATCTTAGGTATGGATTGGCTAACCATTCACCAAGGTATCATATCATGTTCACCTAGATACGTCCAAGTGACCCACCCATCAGGCCAAGTTATTAGATGTGAACCCCAGTCCGAAAAGTCCACTTCTATCCTATGTGCCCTTAGAGCCGGTTCAGAATCATAAAAAGAGGAGAAGACCATTCATGATGTGCCTGTGGTCAGAGACTATCCTGATGTATTCCCTGAAGAATTACCGGGTATGCCACTAGACCGTGATGTAGAGTTCATCATTGATCTTTTGCCGGGAACAGGATCCATTGCCAAGAGACCATATCGCATGTCAGTTGATGAACTAGCCGAGCTCAAGAAATAGCTTGATGAGCTCATTTCGAAGGGGTATTTCAGACCCAATGCTTCACCCTAGGGATCCCCTATTCTATTTGTTAAGAAGAAGGATGGCTCGATGAGAATGTGCATTGATTACTAGAACTTGAATGCAGTCACCATCAAGAACAAGTACCCTTTGCTAAGAATTGATGATCTGCTTGACTAGCTCAGAGGTGCCAAGTATTTCTCCAAGATTGATCTTAGATCTGGCTATCATCAGATGAAGATTCAAGAGAGTGACATCTCGAAGATAGCTTTTGTGACTAGGTATGGGCAGTTTGAGTTCACTGTGGTGTCCTTTGGACTCATGAATGCTCCCACCTACTTCATGAACATGATAAATAAGGTTTTCATAGATGAGCTGGATAAGTTCGTGGTAGTATTCATTGATGACATCCTTGTTTATTCACCCACCGCCGAAGAACATGAACATCATCTAAGAACTGTGCTTGAGAAATTAGCCCAACAACAGCTCTACGCAAAGTTTAGCAAATGCGAGTTTTGGCTACAGAAAGTTGCCTTCCTAGGCCATGTACTATCAGCTAAAGGTGTTGCAGCTGACCCAACTAAGATTGAAGCTATGAAAGAATGGGATCAACCTCGTAATGTGACTGAAGTCAGAAGTTTCTTGGGATTGGCTGGATATTACCGCCGATTCATCGAGAACTTTTTCAAGGTTGCCCGTCCATTGACAAACCTTCTGAAGATGACTAAGGAGTTTGAATGGACGCCCGAGTGCGAGCAAAGCTTCCAAGAATTGAAATAGAAGCTTACCACAACTCCTATGCTAGCATTGCCTGATATCAGCAAAGATTTCGTGGACTATTGTGATGCATCCTATCAAGGACTTGGCTATGTATTGATGCAAGGTGGAAGAGTGATAGCTTATGCTTCTCGATAGTTGAAAGAACATGAGAATCATTACCCTACTCATGATCTTGAGTTAGCAGCAGTTATGCGTGCTTTGAAGATCTAGAGGCACTACTCGATTGGCAACAAGTGTGATATCTACACCGATCACAAGAGCTTGAAGTACTTTTTCACTCAATAAGATTTGAATATGAGGTAACGCCATTAGCTAGAGTTGATTAAAGACTATGACCTAGAAATTCACTATCATCTAGGAAAAGCTAATGTAGTCATAGATGCTCTCAGTCGCAAGAGTTACTATCACACTTTTATCACTGAATCCGTACCACCTGAGCTCAAGGAAGAGATTGAAGACTTCTAGCTTGAGATACTACCACATGGCTTGTTGAATGAGCTCCGCATACAATATGATCTCACAAATTGCATCTGTCAAGCTCAAAAAAATTGTGAAGAGATCGAATATCTCCGTGGTCTGATGAAACTAGGCTACAAAACCAACCACCATGAAGATGAACAAGGAACCATCTGGTTCAAGGACATAATCTATGTACCTTCTGATTCAGCACTATGAGAGGAAATTCTGTCAGAAGCCCATGATTCTAAGTATTATATTCACCCTAGAGGTTCAAAGATGTATTAAGACTTGAAGAAACACTTTTGGTGGAAAAGCATGAAGACAGACATTATGGGACATGTGGCACGATGTGACACCTATAATAGAGTTAAGGCTGAACATCAAAGGCCTGCAGGATTGTTAAAGCCTCTTGACGCTCCTGAGTGGAAATGGGAGAGCATATCCATGGATTTCAAAGTTGGATTGCCCCATTCATAAAAAGGCAATGATTCCATTTGGGTGATTGTTGATTGTTTGACCAAGGATGCTCACTTTGTACTAGTTAAGACCAAGACCAATGCCAAAAAGTTAGTAGATCTATATGTTGAGCATATTCTTAGACTATATGGAGCTCCCTCTAGTATTGTATCTGATCGTGGTCCTCAGTTTATGTCCTGATTCTAGGAAGCCCTGCACAAGTCCATTGGAACCAAACTTGATTTCAGTACCGCTTATCGCCCACAGACAGATGGATAGACAGAACGAGTGAATCAGATCTTAGAAGACTTGCTTCATGCTAGTATACTGAATTATGGCCCTAATTAGGAGAAATGCCTACCCTATACAGAGTTCTCTTACAACAACAGCTACCAAGCCAGTATCAAGATGTCATCATTTGAAGCTCTGTATGGCAGACCTTGTAAGACACCTTTGATGTGGTCTCAACCGGGGGAAAGATCGTTCTTTGACTCTGCTAAGATTCAAGATGACAAAGAAGGAGTTGCTCAAGTAAAGGAGAATTTGAGAATTGCCCAAAGTTGATACAAGAGCTATGCTGATAAAAGAAGAAGAGAACTTGAGTTCAATGTGGGAGACTTCGTCTATCTCAAGGTATCCCCGCTACGTGGAACTGTCAGATTCCACGTGAAAGGCAAGCTTGCCCCTAGATTTGTTGGACCATACAAGATACGCAAGAGGATTGGAAAACTCGCTTACAAACTTGAGCTACCTGAGGAATTAGCGGGTGTACATCTCGTGTTTCATGTATCCCAGCTACGCAAGTGTTTGAGAGTGCCCAATGAAGTGATCCCGACTGATACACTTGACATTCAGAACACTCTCGAGTATAAAGAGCATCCTATCATAATTCTGGGTAGAGACACCAAAGAAACCCGAAGCAAAACTATTCCTATGTACAAGGTCCAATGGAGCAATCACACTAAGAGGGAAGCAATATGGGAGAAAGAGTCTAACCTCTGGCTACAATATCCTTATCTCTTCGAAGGATACGTTACGCTTTAATCTTGGGGATGAGATTCAGTTAAGGGGGTAGGACTATAACAACCTAAAAATCTACATACCAAAAATCACAACTACAAAATTTTTGTTTAAACCCTATGTGATGTTGAGTGACACATGTAGAAGCCAAACCCTAGTTAAAATCATAAGCATAGTTTGGTTTTATACCACATGCGTAATTAAATTCCTAAATAAATAAATCATGCATGCATCCTTAAACCCACTTGTGATTTGGATTCTTTTGCCTTATGTGATGTTTAACTAACTTACTTAATATTTATGATAAACCCTAAATAATGAATTATTTGTTGGAAGAATAAAACACCCCTATATAAAAACTTCAACTATTTTTGTATAACAAAAATAGCCAATAATCCCTAATATATGGGATGTATTTTTACCACCATTTGAAACACCTTGTGGGACCCACTACATGACTTGAAGCTCAAGTTTAAACTCTAACTAAATTTGAATCGAAGCAAAAGAAAGAAAAGAGAAACAAACAGAAAAAGAAAAGGAAAAGGAAGGAGGCCTCGCAGCCCAGTCTGTTCAGCCCAACTCGCGTCGCCTTTCACCCCGTGCACGCGCTGTGGCCCACCAATCCGGCCCACAAAGGCAACCTAGCAGGACGCCCACACCAGCATGCCCTTCGCCCGACCGTAGTCGCTGCCAAGCGGGACCTAGGTGTCATCACCCACCTCGGCCCCCTACTTTCCCCGACCATAGGGCTGAGATGGGAGCGGGAGCTCCACGCAACCTGCCTCGGCCGCACGATCGTGCCACCAACCGATCGAATGTGCTCAAGGACGCTAGCTGGACCGACCAAGTCTGATAGGGCCACACCTACGGCGTGACCCTACTCCCCCTCGCGCGCGCCCCGCCCATCACCGCCATGGTCGCATCCCACGTTTCCTTGGCTACGACACATCCTCTATGCACCCTCGCTGCTAGGCAGAGCCCACTTGCAGGCAATAACGACAGCAGGAGCACCCTCGGCCACTTGATCACGCCGAGCCATGATTGCCATCCGATCCCATCTGCCATTGGTGAGCTTTGGAGCTTGGGGCTATAAAACAATGCCCAGAGCGCCCTAGGGTTCCTCAGCCCACCACCGCCGTTCGGTGGCCCAATTGCCCACACCACTCCGAGAGAAGAGGGCTAAGAGGAGGACTCGGAAGAGGGAGGCAAGCAGGGAGCTCGGAGTCATCGACCACCGGAGCTCAAAGCGTCACCCCGAGTGCCTACTCCGACAATGCGGCTTCCACCACTAGGTAGCACCTCGCCACCGCACCACCACCTAACACCGCCAAGCATGGCACAGTGAGCCTCTCGCTGCTGAGACCTCCTCCTAGCCCCATGGACGCCAACGCACGCACACGCGCCAAGCACGCCACGGCAACGTCGAGCCGTCCCGGCTCAAGCACGCCAATGCAAGCCACACACGCGATGCCCTACATGCATGCACACACCCTGCACCGCCACACACCACGTGCAATGTCGAGCCAAATTGGCACGAGAACATGTTGCAGCATGCACATGAGCACGCACGTGAGCACGCACGGGCGCGCACACAGCAGCCATGAACACGGCCATGGCGAAGCCACCGTGGCTGCATCACCATGGTAGAGGTGATGCCACCACCTTGGCTAGCTCCTCCTCACCATGGAACATGCCATGCTCACGGTCGAGGTTGATGAAGGCCACCGGAGGACCCCCGTTTGACCACACCATGTCGCGGCCGGAGCGTTGCCGCAACTGCTTTGACTCCACCGTGGCCAGGACCACTAGGAGCACCTGGCGCCTCCTTGTCTCGCCTGCCCTGTTCATTGGAGCCATAGGAAGCTCACGCACCCCACCAAGCATGCTCCCAGCCACCACATTGCCCTGCCGCCGTTGACACGCCACAGCCGAACCTCTGTCGCCGTGGCTAGCCCCATGGGGAACCCTACTCATCGCTTCGACCTCACCATCATGTTTGCCATAGTGGGGCAATGCTTTTACCCACCTAAATTGAACACCAGCGCTGCGGGTGAGGCTCACTGGGGAGCTCACCACCGGTGGGAGCATGCTGGGGAAGAAGATGGGGAGTTTCCCCTCGTCGGACACAATCACATGCACCCAGTGCACGTAGACCATGCTAAAGGAAAAATGGATGGACTCGGTCCATCAAAGACCCAGACTATGGTCCATGGACCATGAACACAAGTCTACCATGAGCCACGTTGTGTGGGCCGATCTATGGACCGAAGCCTAGTGGAGGCCCTAGGCTACGACGTGGCTGCACCACAGCATGCCACGTGGCGGGC
This sequence comes from Miscanthus floridulus, assembly GCF_019320115.1. Classification (NCBI taxonomy): domain Eukaryota; kingdom Viridiplantae; phylum Streptophyta; class Magnoliopsida; order Poales; family Poaceae; genus Miscanthus; species Miscanthus floridulus. The sequence continues at coordinate 219,554,285 of NC_089587.1, read as the reverse complement.
CAAGCCTGGCCCGAATCCAAGCCCGTATTCAGGCCCAACCGGCCCAGTTTGGACCCGGCCTGGTTGACCGTTGACCAGTCAACATTGACTATTGACCGAGACCCACATGTCAACAACATAGAGACTCTGGACCCACATGTCAGGAGGCAACATCACGATGACGTCATCTGCTGATGTTAGCAACCCTGGCCCACATGTCAACCACTGTGGTACGTTGACCGTTGACTTGACGATGACTTCGACCTGGCCCCACCTGTTAGTGACTGTTTGACCCCGGACCCACCTGTCAGCCGTGGTTTAGCTCTGATGATGCCATGCTGACATCAGCATGCCACATGAACCGGTCACAGTGTGGCACGTGTCAGCCCTGAATTAATCAGCCTTTATTATTTTCAGAAATGAATTTAATCTTTAAAAATTCATAACTAATTCATATGACCTCAGAAAAATATGAAACTAGGACTAAAATTCATCTAAAATCGAGCTCTACACAGTGAACCCACGTTTGAGTGCATTTGGCTCTTTTGAATTTTTATTGCTTCTTTGTGCTATTCTATGGATGTTGCTAACGCGACTATAATTCGATCGTATGCAGACTTGGAGGAGAATCAGATGGATGAGGATCGTGAGTTCTGTGAGGAGTGCGGGGATGACTTCACTGAAGGTGCCACATCCCACCCAACCTTGTAGCACCTATTACTCATGGCTAAAATAGAACTGCTATTGCTTTACTTTATTGTTATATTCACACTATTATAGGACTTGCATGGTAGTATGCTTACTTGATGGCCTTTACCTTGACGTAACCTTACCCCTGCTTACCCTACTATTAGGCTAGACACATGCTTGCTGCTATATTTCATTGCTTATTACTTCTACTACGCTTGTACTACATTGATGCGTGGTGGAAACTAGTGTTATCTGGACTATGGGGAGAGTGTTGCATGTGTGACTTGGGTGCGTGGAGGGTGAGGGTTGTGTCGACCAAGTTGGAATATACGATGAGCCTAGGGCAATGCCGTGGGGTGCTACCTGGGCACCCCTAGAAATGGATACCTATGGTGGGTAAATGGTATATGAGGTGGCCCTGGGTGTGAACCTGTGATGGGAGGAGCCTGGGGTGGAGGTGCTGTGGTGGCACGGTAAATGGAAACCCTAATGAAGACATTCTGGCTTGGTCATCCCTAAGGACTTACTAGTACTTAGATTCATCGAGAAGCCTGACGTACCACTCGCCCTATATGGTACGGGACAGCAAGACTACTTGGTAGGATATTGCCACTACTGCTATGTTGATAGCGGACAGTGCGAGGAGGTATGGGGCACGGAGGATTCCCCCGCACCCTTCCGAGACTTCATAGAGACCTTGTGGACCTGGCTCATGACTCACAGTTTTAGCCACCCCAGACTAGACTTGGGGTGTACTAGGGCTGAATGGTAAAGTGGCATTATCCTAGGCTAGCAAGCGGCTGGAATCAGCCCAGTTGATGACAGTTAGCGAGGAAGGCAGATCTTGTGGTTATGTAAAACCTCTATAGAGTGTATGGTCAATCGATCAATACATATGTCGACTGGTCGGCTATGGACCTTTCCTAAGTTTCGCTTAAACTAGATAGTGAGATGAGTCCTTCTCTTCTTCCCCCTATGAGTGAGTGTTCGATCATAGCTAGGGGCTACGGGCCATGAAATAGTACCAAGAGGGAGTTGGCCTATCGATTGAGCGATGGTATGGTGGTGATATGGTGATAATGTGGAGATGATGGTATATCGATCCCAGGATCGAAACCTGGCTCTAAACAAAAATGGGGTGGAATGGGTGTGGGAATGGTGTTAAAACTTGACCAACTATTATTATATACTTGATATGCTAATACATAGGAAACCCCAACCTTATAGGTTCCTTTTGATTATATCCAACTTACATCCAATTTCTACAAAGCAATGATCATAGGGTGGGAGTGGCCAGTACAAATCGTACTGATAAACTTTGGCACACATGTTCTACTGAGGAGTATAGCTCTGTGGAGTTTGACGGTTGAGGGGTTTGTTCCTACGCTCGAGTTTGGCAATCTTATCTTTAAGCTGTTCTGAATGAATGCTATTTTTGATTTTGCCAATGCGGTGATGTAATAATTTATGTAATTCCATACTTTTTGTACTCTGATATTATATTGTATGGATGTGATATTCGACTAGAATTTGGGTAATATGATCTACAACAGTCTTATTACACTTTGACTCTATGGATTTTCCTTCATAGAAATTAGGTCGTTTCAACTGCGACTAGCAGTCGCGTGATGACACGGCAGGGCAGACAGCAGCGAATTGATTGGGCATAGGGCCCATGTCGACAGTGGTGATGGTAGAGCAGCCAGACCCACTGGCGCAACGTGCATGCATGCGCGAGCATGAGTGCGAGCTAGGTCATGGCAACGGGTGATAGCAGCCCGCCGCGTGGAGCCAGCGGCAGGCCTAGCCAGCACGGTGGTGCGCGTACGGTGTGCTTGCAAGAGCTCTTCATCACACAAATCATCAGCGTTCAGCTTAGAAACGAAGAAGGATACTTGGGGGAAGGTAGTCTTGCCAATCTTTGATAGAATATATGTAGCACTCGGTTTTAAGGACAAAACTAGATACACACATATATGAGCCCAGGAAGTCAAATCACACATATGGCTATAAATAGCGGTAATATCAATAGATAATGCTTAATATATAATGTACTTAATACAAAGAATACAACCTTAGATAGTAGACAGTAGAATGATACTATGTTCTTCAGGCAATGACTCCACTCCACAGGGACAACTGACTGGTTGATCACAAGCCTAACTTCTTCAAACCCTAGCAATATGGTAGCCATCTGGACTTTTTATCCAAGTAAAATCTAAAGACAAGCGTAAGTATATCTCATACTCAATAAGAATAACATGGGGTTCATGAGGCTTAAAAAGCTAGACAATGGTTTAACTGCATTTAGCTTTTAATAAGTCATAGTTTTAAGCAATTGAGTAGCAACAAGTTTATCATGACCCCATAAACACATGATCAGGTAAACACAAATAATGAATAGCATAAACTTATAATCATTTGTGGTCATCTCTATTCCATATGGGTCCAAGGCCACTCATGACCATGAGCACTACTGATATACCAGTTTTATACTCTATAGAGGTTGTACACTTTCACCATGAGTCATGTTGCCCATATGCCTAGGTTAATTACTCCCAAAATACTTTCAAGGTGAGCAGGCACAAAAACACTATGAAGTCTTTCAAAGGTTTGTCTAACAAGTTAGGGCTGCTAGGTTTCTAATTGGTAGGCAGATATAGAGCCCCCCTTTCGAAAGGCACACTCACATAGAAGTACTCTTAGGAACAGAGGCCGCACTATCCCCATCATGTCAAGCCCCTTCTGTGCCCTTTCGGGTAACCACTAACAAGCTAGAAAAGGTCCTCATACTTGACTAAAGCCATAGTACTTCTATGTGAGTGTGCCACGTAGATGTTAATGTGAGTACTTCTACGTGAGTGGCACACCTTAAAGGGGGGCTCTATATCTATGTGAGTGTGCCAAGTATGTTGAAGTGTGGCATTTACATGGATTATAAGAGTGACATCTAAGTGGATCACATGAATCTAAAGGACATCTTCACTAAGTTGGTTTTGAGCTAGTGACAGTATTGTTGGATTGGAATTGATTATGCCTTGGAAAAAGTGCTATCACATGGGAGAAAGAAATGTCGTTGCCGATGCCCATAGCAAAGGAGATTTATGCTAATGAAGATTCAGACAACATCAAGGACTAGGGAATTGTGTTGAAGGTTTGAGCATCTTAACCAGAGTATAGTCAGTAATGTTCTAAAGTTGGTAGTAGAAGCCTACTCTAGAAAAAGAGTTTCACAAAGGCGCATTGAAATGCTTACTAAGGAGCTACGCAAGGAAGGGAATATCTAAATGTGGAGTGTCCATAGCTCTTTGACCACAATCTTCCAAATCTTGAGGACGAGATTCATCTTAGGGGGTAGAATTGTAACACCCTAAAATTTACACCTTTGAAAATAGGGATAAGGTGATTTAATTGTGAAGTTATGTGCTCATGAAAAAATGTAGGAAAAATAATTTTTTCATTAAATTAAAATTCATCATACGGTGTAGCAACATGGTTGTGCATTCATGCTGGTGCATTTGATTTATTGTGATGAGTGGTTTGACCAAAATTCAAAATGATTTAAACCGCTTTTAAAAATAATTTTGAAAATGCTCTGAATAAAAGAAAAACAAAATAAAATGGAAACCTCCCTCCCTCCTCCTTCCTCCCATAGCCATGGACTTACGTCTGAGGAAATGTCATCGCTTGGCTTTGATTCTTCTAGGATTCTACGTGATCCCCATGCTGAGTGCCTCTATAAGAAGCTCAAGTTCCTCCTCCGTGTCCCTATTTCCTCATCTACGCCTCCCTTTAGCCCTAGCTTCACCTTGCGTAGCTACTTTTGGATCTCACAGAGATTGAGAAGTCGCCCGCCAAACCCCACACAACAGCGTCTTCTCCTTCCTCAAGATCGTGGTCGAGCTAGACTCGGCTGGGACCAAATCCCATGCCTAAACCCTTATCTTTAGGATTCAACCAAATCCACGTGCCTATGCATCTATAAGAACCCCGCACCTCGCACCGCCCTCATTTTCCCCATTAAGAACAAACCACTGCATTAGCTTGAGTTTGCAGCATCACCTAGAGCCCTAGATGTCACCGTCGCTGCACAATTTCGTCGTGTGTTGTTTCTCCATCGACTTAAGCAAGCCATCGAGCATCTCCACATGGTGGTGAACCTCCCAGCTCCATTTTCTCCCTTTCTCTCATTTTCTATTGCTCACACGGCATTGCCGATGTCATGCACGCCCATCGTCCTTGTCCCACCTCCATCCATGAAATAGCCCTAGGTGAGCTCATGATCGTACACTCTTTCTCCCTGTGCAATTTCCATGACCCATCATGGCCAAAAACGTCGAATCAACATTCGCTGGCAAGCTTATCGCCATCAACCATGGCCACCATCGTGCTGGCTTCCTGTCACCGGCAAACAGGGCCCTTGTAGCACCCAGTTTTAAGAATAAAACCAGATACACACCATATGTGAGCCCAGGAAGTCGAATCTCACATATAGCTACAAATAAGGGTAATACTAAAAGACAATGCTTAAATACATAACATATTAGTATAAAGAATATAAATTCAGAGTATAGACAGCGAAAAGATAACTCTGATCTTTAGGCAAAGACTCCAAATCCACAGGGACAACTAATTGGTTGATCACAAGCCTAATTCCTCCAACCTCTAGTAATCTGGTACCCATCCAGGATTTTTCCAAAGATTTTAGAAGTAAAGCAAGCGTAAGTACATGTCGTACTCAACAAATATAACATGGGGTTTATGAGGCTCAAAAGGCTAACACTGGTTTAACTACGATTAGCTTTTAATGAGTCATCTTTTAGCAATTGAGTAGCAACAAGTTTATCACAAGCCCTTATAAACATATGATCGGGTAAACATGAATAATGAATAGCATAAACAATAATCTTTAATGAGCATCTTCATCATTAGTATCATCTATGTTCATCATTATTGACCATTAGTGATCATCTATTCTATAAGGGTTTCAAGGCCGCTCGTGACCGTGAGCACTACTGATATACTAGTTTTACACTCTGCAGAGGTTGTACACTTTCACTATGAGTCGTGACTTACCCTTTCGCCTGAGGTAGTTAATCTCTTAACCCACTTCCAAGGAAGGTCGGTAGGGTTCACTATGAAGCCTTTCAAAGGTTCATCTAACAAGTTAGAGCCATTAGATTCACTCGACAAACAAATATAGAAACCCCCCTTCCCGATGGCACAATGACACGTAGCCTATACACAAGGGGATAGAGGTTGTCCTATGCCTGATTCATCAAGTCATTCTTACGCCAATAAAGGTAACCACTAACAAGCTAGAAAATGTCCTCATATTGAGCTAAAGCCAGAGCCAAGTAGCCCTCATAGTTGTACTGTAAGTCCGAGATGATCACTTACAGATAAGTCTTTAGGGAGAGGAATCTAGAGCACCACAAAAACAATCCAATGCTCTAGCCCCTGGTTCCATGTTGCTAAAAACATCTTTTAGTATTTATTGCATATACCATTAGTCAAGTTACAAGATCATAGTTGTAGTTGAGCACTAGCATCATACTACTCAATGCAATAACCCAATGGAATCAAGGCATAGGGTAACAAAGCACTAGGAAATCCTTAGTGGCAGTCAAAGTAGACACATGTAGTATGAATAAAATGATTAAAGGTGAATAGGTAATAAGGATAATCCCATGCTATACTTGCCTTAAAACATCGATCCTTCGTTAAGCTTTAATCTTCAACGTTATTCTTCTTCTTCTTGATCACTACGTATATCTCACCGACTGGACGAAATCATAAAGCACCACACAAGCATTCATACAATCATACACAAAACAAATAATAGATCTAAATTAGAATAGTACACCAATCATAGAAAAATAAGAAAAAGAGTTTGAAATACGGTTCTACACATCGCTACGAACACACAGACGCGAAAGGCACGCTAATCAGAGCTACGGTTGAAAAGATACAACTACCGAAAGATTTGCTTTATACGTAGAAAAGAAAACTACAGGCTTCATTTATTTTAACTATATAAAAGCTTATATAAATTGAATTAAATCAAATTTAAATTCGAATTATAAAACTAAAGTAAAACAAATCATATTTTATTTATAAAATCTAGTTACATAATTATTAATCAAGATATAATTTAAACCATGAAATTCCAGTATTAGTAACATGATAAACATTGTTACTAACATGTAGATCTTGTCGTAATGAATCTAGCACAACTTGAACGGGTCAATTCGGAGCTAAAACGTAGAAGATATGAATTAAACAAGATTTCCTTTATAAAATAATAGATTAAATCCAACATCAAATTTTAAAAGTTGAAAACATACTTAACAATATTATAAACATGTAGATTATGAAATTATGAACCTAACATAAGTTGAACGGATCAAATCAGAGTTAAAACAGAGAAGTTATGGCCTAAAGAAGATAGTGGCAAAACTGTAAATAAGTGAAAACGTATTTTAGATCTAAACCGACGGAAATATGCTTTCCAAAGAAGAAAATAGAATCGGGAAGACTATGGGTTCTATTATTGAAAAGCGCAGGGACACTTTAGCAAAATGACCACGCAAAGGGGTACAATCTAATCCTGGCTCTAGATTTAAGATCGGACGACCGAGAGCGGAGAGGGGGAGATAAGGTCACTGGCGGTGACACAGACGGCGGTGGCACCATGGCTGGCAAAGGAAGCTCGGCGGCGAAGATAAAAAATGGCCTTAGGAGCCACAAGAAAATAAATGGGGAACACTGGGAGATGGAGAATTAGATTGCGAACTCACCTAGGGATACCTCGACGACGGAGAAGGAGCAAGGTGGGCGCTGTGCTCGATGGGGCGGCGGCTATCGTGGCGGCGCTAGGTGGCAGCATGGCTATGAGCGTTCGGAGGCAAGATGGAATACATGTGGCAAGGCGAGAAAGAGAGGAGGCATGGCTCGGCTTATATGGGGCCGGGCAGCGTAGGGCGCAAGCTACCGATGGGGAGGAGTCAAGGAGCCAGACATGAACACCGGCGAAGGAGTCCGGGTTTGGCACGGCGGGGAAGAAGGAGCATCTGACATGGGGCCAGGTGCGTTAATAGGAAAGGAGAGAAGGGAGGCGGCGGCGGCCGTGCTGGGCTGCAGCTTGGGCCGCTAGACGGGCCACTGTGGGAGAACCAGAAGAGCGAAGCTGGGCTAGGGAAAGAAAACACCGAGTTGGGCCGAGCGGAGGGAGAGGAGTAGGCCTTCAGGTTGCTTTGGCCAAAAGAGGATGAGGGGAAGAGAGTGGACTGGGCCTGCCGAACTGGGCCAAAGGAGAGGAGGAGAGCGAGAATGGGCCGACGGGTTCACTGGGTTGCAGCCCGATAAAGAGAAGGAAGGAAAAAAATCCCTTTTCTTTTATTTCAAAACCTATTTCCATATGAACCAAACCAAATTTGAATAGAATTTCAAATACACTTTTCAACTTAATTAATAATAATATTTTGGTAAGTTCTCAAAAATAAATTGTACAACCTTTTTAAATTCTTTTATTTTCTAATTCTCTTTTCTTTTTTTTACTTCAAAGTCATTTTTAATTTCATTTGCAAAAGAAATTTTAACCATTTTAATTTTTCAATCAAAACCACTCAACCAAATAAATCAAATACAAGGGCATGTATGTTCAAACATGTTGCTACCTTATAATGATTTTTAATTTAATGAAAAAAATTTATTTTCCTATGTTTTATGAGCACAAAAATTCACAAATAAATCATTTTATACCTATTTTCAAAAGAGGCAAATTTTAGGGTGTCACAACCCACCCATCTAATCTCGACCGTCTATCGCAAGATCAATGGCTCAAATCAGCCGATAATCCTTCGCGACTGTTTTGTTAAAGAGCCCCTCGGCTTTATGGTATTTGTACCCGTGGTCCTTGGCCTAATCTAAAATGATGGTTTTTTATTTATTTTAATTCGGTAAAAGTTTGCAATAATTACGGTTTTGTCGTCCAGTTCATATTTTCATCATGACTTCTTTGTTTTAAATCCGATTTTGGTGATTTTTGTGCCTATGTATTCGTAGCAACGTGTAGAATGATTTTATAAACTTTTCAACTTGTTTTTCTACTATTGATGTACTGTTCTAATTATAGCTCATTGTTTGCTTCGTGCATGATTGCTCTGGATGATTGTGTGTTGATATTGGGTGATCAAGTATAGACAGTGATCGGTATATCGGTGAGCAAGACTAGCACTTTGATGACCAGCAAGATCAACAGGAGTTTGCTGAGCAAGGCAAGTATAGTATGTGATCTTTCTTGTTGTCCTATTCACCGTTAATCATTTAATCATATGCATGTGTCTAATTTGTTACCCCTAAGGATACCCTAGTGATTTGTTATCTTGCACCTTGTTACCTATGGGTTTACTTGCATTTGGGTAGTATTTGCTAGCGCTCAATTTAATTACACATGATCTGAATATTGATTAATGGCCTTATGCAATAACCAATAAAATATGCTTTTTAGCAACATAGAATCCCTAAGGACTTATCTGTGAGCAAAATCCAAGACTTACAGTACAACTATGAGAGCTACATGGCTCTAGCTTTAGTCAAGTAGAAAGATCTTTTCTAGCTTGTTAGTGGTTACCTTTATGACGCAAGAGGGGTTCGCCACCATTGGGTATAGTGCAGTCTCTATTAATTTGAGTACTTCTGCGTGAGTGTGCCACCTTAAAGGGGGCTCTACATCTACCTGCCATTGAATCCTCGTGGCCACTAACTTGTTAGATGAACTTTTGAAAGGCTTTATAGTGTACCCTGCCTGCTCACCTCAAAAGTGTTTTGGAAGTAATTAAGTCGGGCATATGGGCAACACGACTCACAGTGAAAGTGTACAACCTCTGAAGAGTATAAAACTAGTATATCAGCCATGCTCACGATCATGAGCGGTCTGGAAAACTGATGAAATAATTTGTTCTTATTGTCATTCTATAATGTAGACGTTCATGTTTAATCATTATTGATTTATTGCCATCACTCATGATCATATGATATAATTGGGGCTTAAGCATAACTTGTTGCTATTTAATGCTAAAATTGTGACTCATTAAAATACTAACCGCAGTATAACCAGTGTCTATCTTTTGAGCCTTATGAACCCCATATTATTCTTGTTAAGTATGAGATGTACTTATGCTTATTTATTTTTACTACTTGGATAAAAATCCTGAATGGGTAACAAATTATGATGGTTATGATGAGTTTCCAAAGGATTACTAGTCTTGCGATCAACCAATCAACCGTCCCTGTGGCTATGGAGGCGCATAGAGCTTATAGTTATTTATTTCTGCTTTATGAGACTTTGATACTTATGTAATGGATTAATACTCATGATGTAATAAAGCACTGTGCTTGGTATTCTCCTTTAATTTGTCTCTATATGTGTGAGATTGTTTCCTAGGCACACATATGGTTTATGTCGACGAAATATGGTCGGCAGTCTACCTAGGGGTATGCCCAAGGTAGTAGATTATCGGCAGACAGATGCGCAAGCCCCAAACAAGACGGTGATGCAAGACAGATATGAGGTTTTATCTAGGTTTGGCCGCCAAGAAAGCGTAATACCTACGTCCTACGTCTGATTCGTATTGCTGTATGTCAATGAGAGATGTTTTTTAGAGGGGTCCCCTGCCCGCCTTATATAGTCCCGGGGGTAGGGCAGGGTTACAGATCTAGAACCCAATCCTAGTCAGTTACAATTGCCATATGCGGCCGGATAAGGATTCCTATTCTAACCGACCAGGATCCTGCTTGATCGCCAAATCCGCCTTGACTCCTTGTGCGGGACTCCGATCAGGTTGGCCGGGCCGCACGTCGTCCTTCAGGTGGACCGGACCCATTGATCCGGGCTGGCCCAAGCTTAGCCGTAAGGGTATAGGGGTTAATACCCCCCACAGCTAGTCCCCGAGCATCATGCATTATGCTGCGACACGCCATTTTAACCTTCTTCGACAAGTATAGCTTGAGTCCTTGACGTCTCTGACCACCATCATCATCGGAGAAGTAGGTTGTCCAAAGAATGTATGGTGCTCTTAAGAAAAAAGAAAAAGATTTCTATCCTGAGAAGTGTGCCCACTTGTATTTCTGAAAAGAAATGTAAGTGGTCTTGAAACATAGCGTCCTTGAACATCAGAGGTGTAGGGGTCAAAAAAACAAACACATTCACCACAAGGTGAAGTGTGTCCACTTAGTCCCCGAGCCTGGTAGTAGGTGACATAGGCACGTGGTGCCAGGGTCTAAAAAGAATTTCCAATTTAGTTGAAAACCCAATTGCCGTATAGGCAAAACGAGATGCACCAGCAGGTGCATCATACCGACGTAGTCCCCGAGCTTGCTGGAAGGTGAAGTATGAGCCTTGTAGCAAGGTCTTAAGAAATGTCTCTCAACTGTATGTGAGTACAAATCACATATAGCCAAGGAGAACCATTATTCAAACAGTGGTCGGGATAGTCCCCGAGCACATTAATAATCCTTACAATCATTCAAAGCACAGGGGTCAATTAAAACACATTTACCGCAAGGTGAAGTATGCCCACTTAGTCCCCGAGCCTGGTAGTAGGTGACACAGGCACATGGTGCCAGGGTCTAAAAAAGAATTTCCATCGAAGTAAAAAATCCAATAGTTGTATAGGCGATACAAGATGCACCGGCAGGTGCATCGTACTGATGTAGTCCCTAAGCTTGCTGAAAGGCAAAATATGAGCCTTGTAGCAAGGTCTAAATAAATGTCTCTCAACTGTATGTGAGTACAAATCACATGTAGTCAAGGAGAACCATTCTCCGAGCAGTGGTCGGGACAGTCCCCGAGCACATCAGTCGTCGGAGCAATCCCCGAGCACGTCAGTGGTCGAATTAGTCCCTGAGCACATCAGTGGTCGGAGCAATCCCCGAACACGGGAGTGGTCGGAGCAGCCCCCAAGCACATCAGTGGTCTGGGTAGTCCCTGAGCACGGGAGTGGTCTGGGTAGTCCCTGAGCACGGGAGTGGTCTGAGCAGTCCCCGAGGATGGCAGTGGTCTGGGCGGTCTCCGAGCACTTGATGTATTTATTTGGTGTATTTATTTATCTCCTTTCTCTGCTAAGTCCAGTCTGACACGTCTGGTCAAAAAGCAAACAGGTATAGTACGTCATTCTGTCTTCTTACTCTTTTCTGGCAAACAGTCGCTTGGCACCTGTATGGAGGTTCGTCAGTATGGGCCCTCTTGCACTATCAACGAAAAGGCACATACACTGGTAATGAAGGGGCGCATTTATTGGCGTAGATCTCGAGGTTGTGTGAACAACCATCTACGGCGCGTGCGCACGTCTCCCAATAATCTCGAGTGGATGAAACAACGAAGCTCTTTGTTATTTATAATGTAGATCTGGTAAGTTACTCATACCGTTCCCCATTGTCATTCGCCGCCATGACCTTCTTCTTCCTCTTGTCGAACCCCATTCCTCTGAAAATCATCACCAACCCCCTCGCCACCGCATCCACCCCATTAATAAAGATAGACTAATGGCGAAGGGAGATGCCCAAAAGAAAGGTGGAGTCATGGTGAAGGAGTGGTGGAAATCGTAGAGCAATGAGCAGACCATCAAAGACCTCGTCGCCATGGGAGTGCTCCACAATAAGGCACTCGCGGGATGGCGTGCGCCAGAAGGAGAAAGCTTCCCCAATCCACAACCAGGTGAGATTGTAGTGTTTAAGGATTTCTTCAAACAGGGTTTCGGGGTTCTAGTGCACCCTTTCCTTCAGGGTCTCTGCTTGTACTACGAGATTGGGATTTGCAATCTACATCCCAACTTGATTCTTCTTGTTTCCACCTTCATCCATCTCTGCGAGGCTTATGGTGGCTTCCAGCCCCATTTTGACCTCTTTCGCCACCTATTCTGTCTGTGAAAGAAAGGGAGGGGCGGCTCGAAGATAGCCGGAGGCGTCTACCTCAATCTTCGTGACGGCATGAAGACCCAGTACCTGCACTGCCCTTGGAACACCTCGCTGGATGAATGGTATAAGAAGTGGTTCTACATCCGTGAAGAGCCGAACACAATCACCCTCTGTGACATGGGGTTGATTCCAGAGAGGAAGAACAGCTGGTCAAAGAAGCCCGAGAACTTGGAGCAGATGGTAGAACTGCTCGGGATGATCCCGTGGAGAAAACTGGATGGTCCAAGCGTGGTCGGGAACTTCGTGAGTCGAAGGATCCAACCCTGCTAGAAGAGGGTACATCCTGGCTTTGAGTACCAGGGAAGCGCAGACCCAACAAGGACCAGGAAAGAGGTGCTCGACAAGATAGAAGTCAAGGCTAGGATTGGGGAGCTATTCAACCTGGCCGATCCCAATTACATCAGGTTGAACGACATCGAGCACGCCTTCAAGCTGGCCTGACCTCCCCCAAAGGTAAATGATGCTTCCTTTTAACTATAGAATCATGTTATAACAAGAAATTGACTGTTGTCTCCATTATGTGTCTCAGAGTAATGGTCGTGACCGGGCAGCAGTGTTTGTGTCTCCGCCCCCCGATGTGGATTGGCCACAAGTTGCTGGCCCAGCTGCCCTGACCGGTGCCAGGACCGACGACGTCCACTGGGCGACACTCGAGGCTATGGAGGATGCGTCGACCAGAGCCGCTAGCAAGCGTCCGGCTGCCAACAAACAACACCAAGCTATCTTCCCCCTTTCAGACAATGAAGCAGAGGATGCGGACATCTTCCAGCTCATCCCTCGAAAGAGGAGGAGACAAATGGGGTCGACGGAATAGGGTACCTCCTCTGTGCCAGCAGTGATCACATCACCGACCACTGCAACATAGAGGACAAGCGAAGGAAATGCCGAGCATCAAGCCCCGACGCCTATACCGGTGGTGGAAAGAGTTCTGGTGGAACCTACCGAGCACACGGAGCAGGGGCGGTCAAGGAGACGCTCCTTCGCCACATCATTCCGCGCCTTGAAGCTATAAGTATCTATAACTTTGATGTAAGCTTGTAATTTGTATTGAAATAATATTATCTTCTGAACTTTTCTCTGATATATTAGGACGGTGTCTACCGAGAATCCCAACCAGCTAGCTGGGTGCGGCACAACTTCGCTAGCAATGGTGGGAAAAACTGCCGAGCAGCCAGCCATGGAGGAACCTATAGAAGGAACTCCGTCAAGACCTCAGCAGGCGGATGACCAGACAGCAGTCCCCAAGCGGCTGGTCGAGAAGACAGCCGAGCAGAGTGCTAGTGCTCCGAGCACAAACCCTGCTGAGGCGGATACTTTGGTGCCAAGGGAACCGGATCAAGCCGAGGAGCAGCAGCTAGAAGTTGCACAGAGCACTCTTGCCGATGCAACGGCTCGTGGGAAAGTCATGGTGGTCATGGAGACTACAGACTCTAGACCAGCACCGCCCCCTAAACAGAAAGCTAAAGAGGACAAAGTAGAAGAGGTCCTGGGCCATCCCCAAGATAAGCGACAACATGTATATGTGTTGCACTAGCGGAACGACGAGTGGGTGATGCACGAAGAAATCCCAGAGGTCCAAGAGACCCTAAAAGTTGAACGAGCGGCAAAGCGTCTGATGACAGAAGTCCAGGTATGTCTGGTTTGGCCACTTGACCCTGTCATGTAGTCGAACTGTCTGACTTAGCTTGTCTATATGCAGGACTTGATGAAAACCACAAGGTACCGAAAGAGGTGCTTTGACCAGATTGAAGGGATCACGGCGACCAATAAAGAACTGGCGGCCAAAGTGGAACACTTGCGGCGCCAACTTGAAACCGCCGACCAGGAGTAGACAGAGCGAGAAACACAGAACCAAAACCTGGTTGGCCAGCTCAATAACAAAGAGCGGGAGATAACAAGTAAGTTTTCATCTTATCATAGTAAGTGCAGGGCTTGTGTTGTTGCATTCTTGGCAGTAACAGCTGTAATGTAGGTTTAGAAGCTGAAGTGACCTGCCTCCAAGGGGAGAATAGTTGTTTGACCATAGAGTGTGGTCGCCTGAAGGAGGACAATAAGAAACTGGCACACGACCAGTCTGAACTCCGGGACCGCACAACCAAGATAAAGGAGGATTTGAAAAGTAAGTATTCTAGACCACCTTTTTCATTCTGTTCATTGCCTTGTCTTGTCATGCCATTACATTTGATGTCTTATACGGTGTTCAGTTTTAAAAGTCAATGCCAAGAGGCATCTAGAGGCCATGATCAAAGAGCGTGGCGGTTGGAAAGCACGATGCCTCGAGGCCACCGAGGAGCGGGACGCGTGGAAGAACCAGTGCCAAGAAGTGGCAACTGGCATTGTGCCCGTCCTCGACCTTATCGACTCGGCGCTCACAGAGGAAGAGCCAAGGACGCCCCAGCTTGGACTGGTCGAGAGATGCAGACAAGCGTGGGGATGGTTCCAAGAGTTTGTGAAGGAGGCAGGTGAGTACACGGGTGCCTAGGTACTAAGCATGGTGCGTGCCCACTACCCCCTGATCGATCTCGAGCGCCTGGAGGCTAGGTACCCAAAGGAGGTAGACCCAGACAAGGCAGAGGAGCTTTGGACGGCCCAGCTAGACTTGTCATCAAAGATAATTGGCGATATTAACCTATATGGAGGTGGGACAACACCTGTACAGGGTACGCCATCGACAAGTCAGCTGGAAATGCCATCAGCTGCAAGCCAACCGACGAAGCCTACGGTCTCGACCAGCCAGGCACTGGCAGGGCCATCCCCTTCAGCTCGACTAGCACAAGAGTCCCCAAGACTCGAGAAGGATATCAGAAGCGATGAGTAGCAAGTGTCATGCGCCCCGACCAGCCAATGTAATAGGCTTAGAGCTGTAGAAGGAGGACATAGTTGTGTTATTGTAAACTTGAGCCTCTTCAGGCCAGCTTGTAATAATGTAACTGTATATCATTATAAGCTTGTTTGCTTTGTACAAAGCGTATTTAAGCTTGATACTTTATGTTGGTGTAACTAAGTAAGAACACGTTATTGTTCTATCTAGTTGTACCATTTTGCTCGACACATCATCCTGTAAGGTTTGTGTGGCCCTAGTTTGTCATGTGGTCGGAGTGTGAGGTACGGTGACCTGTGCACACATGGACGCGGACAAGTCAAACCAAGGGGGACCTACCGATCACCCGTAACGTAGAGAGCGGATCCCATGCATGTGTTGGGAGGTGCCGGAGACAAGGTCTGCTCCGAAAACCGTAGAAGGAGTGGTGGTCGGCTTGTACTGGCTAAGTTAGAATAACCATAAAATTCGGAGTGACACAATAAAGTGGTCGGAGAAATCATAATTGCTTTATTGAAGTAAATCGAAAGTACAAGAGGAGTACATATCTCAGTAGTTAAGCATAGAAACGTCTAAGCTTGTCGATGTGCCACGAGTTTCGTACGTCTGTACCGTCCAGGTGAGCTAACCTGTAAGACGTTGGTCGTGTGACTTCCTTGATAATGAAGGGTCCCTCCCATGGGGTTGCGAGTTTGTGGACACCAGTTTGGTTCATCTTCCACTTTAGGACTAAGTCCCCGACCATGAAGAACCGCTCTTTAACGTTCTTGTTGTAGTACCTGCGCAAAACAGCAAGGTATTTGGCCATGCGTACACAAGAATCGAGCCTTTTCTCTTCTACACTGTTCACTTCTAGCTCCCATACTTCATTGACCTTGCCTTCGTCGAAGTTCTCTACTCGTGCTGATCGGAAAGCTATATCTGGTGGGAGGACTGCCTCAGCGCCGTAAACCATAAAGTATGGTGAGACGTCGGTGTTACGACTGGGCTGCGTCCTAAGGCCCCAGACCATAGCTGGTAACTCTTTGAGCCATCTTTCGGGAGCTTTGTCATTTTCTCTGTACATCCTCTTCTTCAATGTGTCCAAGATCATTCCATTTGCCTGCTCGACTTGTCCATTAGCTCTAGGGTGCACCACCGAGACGTATTTTACTATTATGCTCCTTTCATCGCAGAAGTCCCAAAAAGCGTTCCCAGTGAACTGAGTACCTAGATCAGTGATGATGCTGTTGGGTATACCAAAACGGTGGATGACCTGGTCGAGGAACATGACAGCCTTTTCTGAAGATGCCTGTACCAAAGGCATGTATTCTATCCACTTAGAAAATTTGTCAATCGGCACAAAGACGCATGTAAATTTCCTAGGAGCCGGTTTGAAGGGCCCGATCATATCTAGTCCCCAACATGCGAAGGGCCAAGAGGCTGGTATCGTCTATATCTCATGTGCTGGTATGTGGATTCTCTTGGCGAAGAACTGACAACCCTCACAGCGGCGGACTAGCTTTTCTATCGGCTACTGCTGACGGCCAATAGAACCCTGCTCAGAAAGCCTTACCGACCAGTGTTCTTGAGGCCACGTGGTTGCCACAGGAGCTAGAGTGGATTTGGTCCAAGAGATGTTCGCCTTCCTCCTGGGTTATACACTTCATCAAGATTTCCTCCTTTGCATTTTTGCGCCATAACTTGCCATCGACAAGCAGATATTGCTTACTGCGACGCATCAGGCGCTCGTTTTCTGTCTGATCAGTATAACTGCTGCCATCTGTTAAGTACTTGATGAAAGGTGTTCTCTAGTCTGGCTCATGAGTGGTCGGGGGCGGCTCGGTTGTGCTCGGCGCTGGAACCGTAGCCACCAATTGCTGGTCTGGAGCTTTGTCGACTGTGGAATCTTCCTCTTCGATGGAAGGCATGAGCAGGTCTTGGACGAATACACCATGTGGGATTTTGGCTCGGGATGATCCTAACTTTGATAGCGCATCCGCTGCTTGGTTCTTGTCCTGGACCACGTGTATGTACTCGATGCCATAGAACCTGCCTTCTAGCTTCCTTATCGATTTGCAGTATGCGTCCATCTTTTCACTGGTCGTGTCCCAGTCCTTATTGAGTTGGTTGATGACTAGAGCCGAGTCTCCATAGACATAGAGATGTTTAACACCAAGCTCAACCGCAATGCGTAAACCATGCAGGCATGCTTCATATTCGGCGGCATTATTAGATGCCGGGAAGTAAATCCTGAGGATGTATCGGAGCTGCTCCTTGGATGGTGACACGAAAAGAACTCCTGCTCCCACACCATCAATGTTGAGAGAGCCATCGAAGTACATCGTCCAATATTCGTCAGATCCTGGAGAGGCAGGCGTGCTTAAGTCTGTCCACTCGACGATGAAATCGACGAGTGCCTGAGACTTGATTGTAGTATGGCTTGCAAATTCCAAGGAGAAGGGGCATAGCTCCATTGCCCATTTGACAATGCGCCCATTCGCATCCTTATTGCGAATGATGTCCCCCAAAGGGTACTCGGTCATGACCACCACACGATATCCGTCGAAGTAATGTCTCAACTTTTGGGATGTTATTAGTATGACGTAGATCAATATTTGAATCTGTGGGTACCTGGTCTTGGATTCGTTGAGTACCTCACTGATGAAATAAATTGGCCGCTGTACCTTATAGGCATGGCTCAACTCATCGCGCTCGACCACCATGGTAGTGGAGACCACCCAATTGGTTGCTGCAATGTAAAGTAGGAGAGTTTCATCTTCTCTAGGAGCAGTAAGGACCGGAGGTGATGCGAGATATTGTTTTAGCTACGTGAAGGCAGCGTCTGCTTCCTCCGACCACTCGAACTTCTCGGATGCTTTGAGCAGTTTGAAGAACGATAGCTCTTTTTCTCCTAATCTTGATATGAAAAAGCTGAGAGCAGCCATGCATCCGGTAAGCTTCTAGACATCCTTTACCTTTTTGGGGGGCTTCATGTCTAAGATAGCTTTGACTTTCACTAGATTAGGGCGTATGCCATCGTAGCTGACGATGTTGCCTAGCAATATACCAGAAGGAACACCAAAGACGCACTTCTTTGGGTTTAACTTCCATTGGAATGTATTGAGGGCTACAAAGGTGCGTCTTAGGTTGTCAATAAGGGTATGTGCTTCCTTGGTTTTGACAACTACATCATCCACATAGGCCTCCACAAGGTTGTCTTTTATCTCGTCTGTGAGGTAGGCCTGAATGGCGCATTGGTATGTAGCCCTAGCGTTCTTGAGCCCGAACGATATAGTCGTGTAGCAGTAGGCGCCAAAAGGCATGATGAAAGACATCTTGATCTGGTCGTCCTTTTTGAGAGCGATCTGGTGATAACTAGAGTAGCAATCGAGAAAGGAAAGCAGCTTGCAACCGGTAGTTGAATCTATGACCTCGTCTATGCGAGGTAAGCCGAAGGAGTCCTTAGGGCAATGTTTGTTGAGATCAGTGTAATCAACGCACATTCTCCATTCATTATTCTTTTTGTGTACAAGAACCGGGTTGGCTAACAACTCCGGATGATACACTTCTTTGATAAATCCAGCTGCCAAAAGCCATGTAACTTCTACCCTAATCGCCTCCTTTTTATCGTGAGCGAACCGTCGTAGCTTCTGCTTGATTGGTTTTGCCTTGCTATTGACATTTAAGGAGTGCTCGATCAAGTTCTGAGGTACACCGGGCATGTCGGAAGGTTTCCATGCAAACACATCCATGTTGTCCCTCAAGAACCTGACGAGCGCGTCTTCCTATTTGGGATCTAAGTCAGCCCCGATAAGGGCCGTTTTGCTGGGATCACCATCGACCAGCTGGATTGCCTTGTCCTCCTTGGACTTGATGTTCTTGCATGGAGCCTCGAGCTCTGGGATCTCCAGGTGGTTGGCTGAGGTCTTCTTAGCGTCAAGAACGGTCTCGGCCATGCAAATAGAAAGGTCATGGGCCTCTGCTATTTTGAAACTGTCGTCTTCGTAGGTGTAAGCGACGTACACGTTACCTCGGAGGGTTAGGACTCCTTTCTCGGTAGGCATCTTGAGCACCAGATACCTATAATGAGGTATGGTCATGAACTTGGTGAGCGACGGTCGACCAAGAATAGCATGGTAGGTGCCGTCGAAGTTAGCGACCACAAAGTTGACGTAGTCGGTGCGGAAGTGGTCCGGGGTCCCAAACTAGACAGGTAGCATGATCTGCCCGAGAGGTGTAGAGCTCTGTCCGGGGAGAACACCCCAGAACTGTGCCTCATATGGCTTAAGATCCACCTGAGCTATCTTTAGGGCGGGCAGACTGTTCTTGAACAGTATATCGATGGAGCTGCCGCCATCGATCAGTACTCTGTCGAACTAGACCTTGTTGATACATGGATCGAGGACCAAGGGAAAACGTCCTAGCTCTGGTATTGCGGCCTATTGGTCCTTCCTGCTGAAAGAGATTTCGTGGTGAGACCACGGAGGGAGCCGGGGATCGGCGAGGAGGTTATCGGCGTTGGCCACGTTCAAGCAAGCACGGGCGAGCAACTTGCGTTCCCTCTTGGTCTCGATGGACACTTTGCCTCCGATGATGGTGTGTACGTGATCGGTTGGCTTGACGTACTTGTGGCGAGGGTCTACATCGTCGTCGTCGTTATCCTCATTATGTTGTTCCGCTGCATCGTTAGGCTTGTCGGATGTATCTGGAGCCTGTTGATGCGTATAGATAGACTTGAGGACGCGACAATTCTCCATGATATGGTTTGACTTAGGATGGAGCTGGCAGGGCCCCTTTAATGCTTTGGCGTAGTCGTCTTCGTAGTTATGACGTCCGCTGCCCTTTTTCACGATATTGACCTCGCCATCGTCTTCCCGGGCACGCTTGCTCCTATAATCGTCATGGCAGCTGCGTCGCCGATTACGTTGGTCACGGTGGTCGTGGGAGTCATTGCGCTGGTTGCGGCGGTCAAAATTGTCATTCCGACCACGATTGTCGCGGTAATCGTCGTGGTGTGGAGGGTGGTCGGAGCGTGGAACCCTTGCTGCTTCTTCAACAATTATCTTTTTAGCATCGTCGGTGTCCGCATATTTCTTAGCGATGGCCAAGAGCGCTGTGACTGATTCAGGTCTCTTCCAGAGGAGCTTGTCTCTTAGGGCGTCGTGGAAGCGGAGGCCAGTGATGAAAGCCTCGATTGCCTCATTGTCGAAGATTGATGGGACTTTGATGCGCATCTCCGAGAAACGCCGAACATACTCGCGTAGTGGCTCATCTTTCCGATCTCAGATCCATTGCAGATTGTACTTGTTGCCTGGTTATTCACAAGTAGCGATGAAATTGTCGATGAAGGCTTGCTTAAGCTCCTGCCAAGAATCAAAGTAGTTTACCGGCAAGCTGACCAGCCATTGGTGATCTACATGGCCAACAGCGACTAGGAAGTAGTTAGACATGACGTGCTCACCAGCCATGGCTGATCTGCACGTAGTTTCATAGAGCATGACCCACAATTCGGGGTTTTCTTCGCCATCGTACTTCTGAAGTTTCTCGAGCTTGAAATTCTTGGGCCATATGACTTGGCAAAGGTGCGGAGTAAACTGCTTCAAACCCGGTGGACCATGGCAGTGTCATACTCCATACAGCGATAGCTTTTGTGGGATGCTCAATCGTTGGCTCTCTGGTTGATATGAGCGCGCAGGTCGCATTCACCAAGGTAATGGCAAAGATCGTTATTGCCATCGCGGCGATCTCGATTGCCATCTGCATTAGCCCTGTGACCGCAGTTATTGCGGTGGCTGTCGCGGTTGTCTCGGTGATTATCGTCCTAGATGTCGCGACGATTGTCCTCCCGATGGTGGTTGTCATCCCGACCACCGTCATGGCCATCGTTGTTGCACGAGCCACGTTGGTTGAGTGGCTGTGAATGACTTGGGTGCTGGCGGCTGTGGCTTGACTTGACTGATACAGATGGAGCCCGAGCTTGGTTTGCAATCTCCACGGTCTGGGCCATAGCAGCCGTCAGATAGGCTTGTATTTCATCGCAAACTGCTTGGGTTTCCGGGGTGTTCGGTAGCCGTTGCATTGTCGCCATGGCGACAGCTACATTAGCACTTGGAGTCCTGAAGACTTGTTTGTCTCCCACCCTGTCGAAAGCATCGTTGAGGTCACGTGGCTGGACCCTTATGCGCCGTGCCTCCTGGTCTGCTTCGGCTTCAATTTGCCGGCAATTAAACCGGTCAATGTTGCGTGCCTCACGTGTAGTCCTTTCTTGTTCTGTTTCACCAACTGCCGGTGGTTTATCATTGCTGACAACATTGATCAAACCCCCTCGCCTTGGCGGGAAAGATGGGAATTGTGGGAATCCCGGGGCATGATCCAGGATATCCAGATCGTATTCGACGCCTTCATCTCCATGATGCTGGAGCTTGGTGTGGACGGAGGCATCAGATGCGGTGCCAGACGAGGAGCTGGAGTCACCCTCTTGGACCGTGTGGATGGATCCTTCATGATAATCTTCAATCCGAATTATGTTGACGAAGTTGCGTGGCTTCGGCCGAGATCGGTGCATAAAACGCAGATCCAAGCGGCATTGTAAGTTGTACGCGTAGCTGGAGGCAGTGTTTTGCAGGCCATAGGGCTAGACCTGGTAGTTCTCTGTCGAGGCTTCATACTCGGAGAGTCGGAGGCCCATTGTGAAGGTCGGCTGGCGACGAACGGAGCGCCCCTCAGGAGTAGATATGGCCACAAGATCTATTCCAAGTTGCGTAGGATGACTGGTCTGAGCTAGTCAAGTAGATCTATTGTGGGGAGCGGTT
The DNA here is from genome assembly GCF_019320115.1 of Miscanthus floridulus. Lineage (NCBI taxonomy): Eukaryota > Viridiplantae > Streptophyta > Magnoliopsida > Poales > Poaceae > Miscanthus > Miscanthus floridulus. Next base: position 219,532,022 of record NC_089587.1, on the reverse strand, counting down.
ACGTGCTCATTAGGTTGACTTTGAATCGTACTTACTAGAGCTAGGGTTTCAGCGAGTTTGGTGCTAATCCGATCGATGGAGTCAAGCTGGTCAGTGTTGTCGATCTATTTCCCTTTGTAGCGGGGAAGAGGATGATGGGTTGTCGGCGTGGCTGAAGGTGACGTAGGCGTGGTCGGAGCCAGATGTACCGTGGTCAGAGCCAGATCCAACGTGGTCGGAGCCATATCTGTAGTGGTTAGAGCCTTATCCATCGTGGTCGGAGCCATAGCCGATGCAGGTGAAGTAGTGGTCGGCGCGGACTGAATCCACGCCTCCTCCGTGGTCATGGCGATGAAGTCATCGAAGCCAGTGGTCTGAGTGATCTGGCCGACGGTGAATGTGAGGCCATTCGGCGTAGCTATGGAGCTGGAGATAATGACCATCTTGTTTGCTTGGAGAGCAATACGCACACCCCCTACCTGGCATGCCACTATCGATGAAATATGGTCGGCAGTCTACCTAGGGATATGCCCAAGGTAGTAGATTATCGGCAGACAGATGCGCAAGCCCCAAACAAGACGGTGACGCAAGACAGACACGAGGTTTTATGATGGTGACACAAGACAGACACGAGGTTTTATCTAGGTTCGGACGCCAAGAAGGCGTAATACCTACGTCCTGTGTCTGATTCGTATTGCTATATGTCAATGAGAGATGTTTTTTAGAGGGATCCCCTACCCGCCTTATATAGTCCGTGGGGCAGGGTTACAGATCTAGAACCTAATCCTAGTCAGTTATAATTGCCATATGCGGCCAGATAAGGATTCCTATTCTAACTGACCAGGATCCTGCTTGATCGCCAAATTCGCCTTGACTCCTTGTGCGGGACTCCGATCAGGTTGGCCGGGCCACACGTCGTCCTTCAGGTGGACCGGACCCATTGATCCGGGCTGGCCCAAGCTTAGCCGTAAGGGTATAGGGGTTAATACCCCCCACAGTTTATATCCAGATTTGTCCTTAAATTTGGGTATGACAACATACTCTCTTCCAGCAGAGTAATTTGAAGGAAAAGGAGTCTCACCAACAGGAATACCAAGAACATGATTAACAGAGCAGTCAATGAGATAGCCTTCCCTTGAACAATAAGATCATCAGACTTGGACTCGACAAGAGAAGCCAACCACTTGCTAAATTTCTTAGGAACAAAGCACTTGTCAAAAAGCAGAAGGGATCCAAAACCATATCTCCTAACAACATCTTTTTGATCCTCAAACATTGAAGAAATGACACCAGCAAATTTACTGTTAGACTGCCTAGTAAAAGCTTCAGAAGTCCACGAAGCAGATCTCTTTTTCTTTGACTATAAGTAGAAACAAAAGGCATAATATAAAAATCTACACTACTTGAAATATAAATGATAAAAAAGGTTAATAACAAAGGTCATACCTGAGCTTGCAAAGCCAAACTCAATTTATGCCTCAATGCATTGATACGCTTGTACTGAAAAGATGAAAAAAGTTACAAAAGAAAACAACAACTTAGAAACAAAGGAAAAAACATACATCCTTCAGACATTGTTGATACAGAGTTTTATTGAAATTCCTCACAGCTGAACCCCCAGATTATGATTCCTAAAAAATATAAATATAAATAAAAAAAGTAAGGCTAGATCATGGAAAAAAACCAAACCATATAAAAATGAAGAAAGAAGATCATAATAAAAAAGCTGACCTTTGAAAACATCTCAACATCAGAACTAGATTTATCTACAAATGCATCATCATCATAAAATTGACCACACATGAGATCTTCACTCTAACTATCAACTTGATCATCAAGATCTATGGGTTGATTCTTCGACACTCCATCATGGTGAATTACCCACAACCGTTCACAACTTAAGTTGGGTCATCCATAAACTCCGTTGGATGATCACCAAACTCCCAATCACCACCAAGCCATCTAGGTGATGGTGATTACCAAGAGTAACAAGCAAGAACTCTCACTTGACCACAACAAGCCTAATAAGAAGAGTGGATGCACACTTGCTACTCTCTTTTCACTAATGAGGGCTCAATCTTGGATTCTCGAATCTCAGTTACCTCACCAGGATCTTGCCCTTCTTGGCACTCTTAAGGGTGTTTCTCAGCTGTTGAAATGGGCAAGAGTACTTCCTTGAGTGAATAGAGAAAGTATTTATACCCCCTCATTCAAAACAAACCATTATGTGCCTCTACGGAGTGACCGGATGCTCCGGTCAGTTCTCAGTTCTCTCTACCACAGAGCCATTAAGTTGTGATCGGACTCTAACCTACGTTCGGTTAGCACTGACCGAACGCGTCCGATCATAAAAACTACCCTCTGGAACCTTACTGATATTGACTAGACTCTAGTCACTTTATGGCTTAGCATTCGGTTAGCACTAACCGGACGCATCTGATTAGACTTCTCCCTCTCTAGAACCTTACGGAAGTTGACCGGACTCTAACACCCAGCGTCTGGTCACATTTCACTCAACATCTGGTCACATCCAGATGACTTCACCTTGATCAAATAAACTGACCGGACTCTGCGCCAGTGTTCGGTCAACATTTGACCCTCCATTCACTTCAAACTCATAATTATATGTGAATGAAGTTTGCTCCAATTGATCTTAGGGCTACTTAGGAGCTACCTAGTGTAAGATTTGATAAGTATGTATCACACCTAACCCACTAGACTCACCTAGGTCAAGCTACTAGTTCATACCCCCCTAATAGTATGGTCAAAGGAAAAATAAAATCCTAAACTACTCTAAGTGTCTCTTCAACACCAAACGACACTTAGAACTAGTCCATCCTTAACCTTGTCGTCCATCCTTTGAAAACCAAAACGATTTCCAGCGTAGGGGCATGACAACCATGATTGCCCAATCAATTGCCATTGCCATGACCTAACTAAATTGCATCTGCAAAATACATGTTAGTCATAGTAATCTCATATTGTCATTAATCACTGAAACCCAACTAGGGGCCTAGATGCTTTTAATCTCTCCATTTTTAGTGATTGATGACAATACAACCTCGAGTATGTAAAAGAGATGAGGTTTTCAACATGCTTGGTTCATATAAGCTTTTGACAATAAGAATAAAAGAGTTAGTCAAGCTTATATGACCCAAGCCAACATGATGTACTCAATAGATATGAAATAAGCATGAGTACAAGAAATAAAGCTCATTTGCATTAGAGTAAAACACGGAAGCAAAGCAAATGAGCATAACCAAGTGACATGACATATATAAAGATCAAAGTAGAGAGCACACATGTCACATATCACATAAATATCACATAGATACCACTATCACATAAATATCATGATCACGCGTATTTAGTTCAATGCATGAAAGTAAACATGAATGCATAATAATGTATCACACATAAAAAGCCAAATATAATAAATAAGCTCCCCCTAGATATATCGCTCCCCCTATTTCTATCATACTCGATCCCTCTACCCCTCTAGCATTAAGCACCAAAACCTAAGGGTCGGTCAGCGGGGCAGCAGCGGATGAGTCAGGCGCTAAGGTGCGATGAGCGATCTAGAACTGGGCATCATCATCATCTGATCCTAAGCTCTGAGTTGTATGACCCTCTATCGCTAGAAGTGATGCTGAAGCGGTCTGGGTCGGATCTGGGACTGGTGCGGCCAGCTCTGATGATGCAACAGATGAAGGGAGCATCTCTGTAGTTCCAGTAATAGGAGCAACTGTGGAAGGACCAGGGACATATAGATCTGGTAGTGTAGGTTGCCTTGTCAACTCACTAAATGTAGCACCAAGGCTCCTAGAAACTAGGGTATCAGTCACAAGCATCGACAAAGTCTGAGCTAGTGTGAAGCCTATGTGAAGCGGTGTGAATTGCAGACCCTGTGGTCTAGGAGGTGGATGAGAACCCCTCCTCTGTGAAGCAGGGTCGGATGAGATCTATGGGAGGCACAAGATCACTGTGAGGGCGTCTAGGAGGCTCTTATGACCATAGCAAACCTCATGTAGCTGGATGGGTGACTCCTGAAGCCTGAATATCTCCCTGACCCTAAAGCTCATCAGCCTATAGTCACGACCTCTGAAAGCAAAGTGAATGAATCTGTGCCCCGGATCAATCCAAAGTGTATCATAGAACTCACGGACCTATGATGATACATATCTGCTGGATCAGGGAGTTCAGTAGCCACAACTGAATACGAGTCAACCCCTTGCGATATCCCATCCTCGGTAGCAGGGTCCTCCTCATGATAGCATCAAGCAGTCTCGCTATAGGAGTAAGGTCCCTGCTACCAAGGACGGTCACCCTGCAGAGACACATAATGGTTCATTTTGAATGAGGGGGTATAAATATTTCCTCTATTCATTCAAGGGAGTACTCTTGCCCATTTCAATAGCTGGGAAACACCCTTGAGAGTGCCAAGTAGAGCAAGAGCCTAGTGAGGTGATTGAGATTTGAGAATCCAAGATTGAGCCCTGATTAGTGAAAAGAGAGTAGCAAGTGTGCATCCACCCTTCTCATTAGGCTTGTTGTGGTTAAGTGAGAGTTCTTGCTTGTTACTCTTAGTGATCGTCATCACCTAGATGGCTTGGTGGTGATTAGGAGTTTGGTGATCATCTGACGGAGCTTGTGGATGACCCAACTCAAGTTGTGAGCGGTTGTGGGTGATTCACCGTGACGGAGTGTCGAAGAATCAACCCGTAGAGAGCACTTGATCTTTGCGCGGATCAAGGGGGAGCTACACCCTTGCGCGGGTGCTCCAATGAGGACTAGTGAGGAGTGGCGACTCTCCGATACCTCGGCAAAATATCACCGCGTTCCTTCTCCTCTCTTTACTTTGAGCATTTACATTTGAACAATTTAATTCTTGTCTTTACATTCTTAGAATTGCTATGCTAGAGTAGGATTGTAACTTAGGGTTCTTAACTTTTGTGTGGTAGAACATTAGAAACGCATTCTAGGCACAAGGGGTGAAGTGGACTAAGTGTAGGATTTAATTATTACAAAGAATTTTAAAATTAGCCCAATTCACCTCCCCCTCTTAGACATCTTGATCCTTTCAGCAACAAAATCTTTGCTATAGTCACAAAAGAGAAGATATGAGATAAATATTGAATGCAAGGATCAAAACATACCAGCATTCAGAGCTATAAATCAAGGATATATATTATATAGGGTGAAAGTTAAGCGAAAAAGGAATGAGATATAACATGTGTCAACTATAATTATAGGTTTACAGGTATTATAATTAAGTCAACCAAAGAAAAATACAACAACTTATACTGAATATATAATTAGCCATGACATAATGATGCAAACTGAACTAGAACTTAAAAACTAGACAAAAACAAAAAAAGAGTTAAATAATAACTTAACTTGAAACTAAAGTCTATATACTCTAAAACCTATACTGAAAATGAAAACTAAACTAGAATAAAAATAGAGTCAACTAAAACCTAAACTGAGAACTAAAGTCTGATCACAGATAAATAAACACACACACAACAACCAACACACAGCCACCCACCCACACAGCATAAATAGATAAATCTATTTAAAATGCATTCAGATCACAGGAATCAAAATAGATTGATAATAAGAGCAAATTTATAACTGGACAAATAACAATTTATAAAACTAGGACAAATGCAATGAACAATCTTCAAATTAGATAACCAAACTAACATCTGCATCAAATAACCTAAAAAGACATATAACAGCACAAGCATATCACAATCATGAGATGAAATAGATATAGACACATACCTTCAGAAATACCCAGATCCAACATCCACGCGAAGGATTACAATGAAATCGGAGCTCGCATCAAAAGAGGAATCGCATCAAACATCCCAAATCACACAAAAAAATATAGGATCAGAGATAGAACATAAATCAAATCACATCATTCAAGCGAAGGAATACCACAGAATCAAGCACAATAACCTACCTCACGTGAGATACCAATCCAACCTCCGCAAATACAACATCAGCCAAATCAGAGCTTCAAATACATACGGGAATCATGAAAATCAACCGGAACAATACAGGAAAAGCATACACACATTCATATTACATCGCCATAGAAGTAACTAGAACAAATCGACCGAGGAAAAGGGAGAAATCGAAGCAAAAATCACTAACCCTAGCTCGTCGCCCCGAGTCGCCTAGCGTCGCCTCGACTCGCCACCAAAACACGTGGACAAGAGAAATGAATGCGGCAGACGCGAAGCTGAAATGAAACGGAAGACATAAAAGGCGCGATTCCCAAAAATCAAAGCTGACAAACGGGACCCAAAAACCAGTGAGACAGTAGAAGCAAAGAAAGAAGGACGGATGAGATCAAATGACGGATGAGATCAAATGACAGAAGCATTCGATGGGCACAAATCCGGGTGACAAAAACCAGGGCCTGTTCGCTTGAGCTACTTTTCAGCCAAGTCAACATTTTCAACTTATTCTCCCTTACAGAACACTATTGAATCAGCCGAAACCGGCCGGCTTAACGACCAGCAGAACAAGCCCCCCAAAAAAGGCACAGGCAATAAAAAGATTTACCGAATAAAAAATGTTGTCAGTGGAGCTTAGAGCAAGTATAATAGCAGGCTGTAAGCGGGCCAAATGCTGACGTGGAGGAGAGGAGAGAGAGGAGAAACGGGCTATAAACTTACAGTCGACTTAGACACAAGAATTAAGAAACTTTGTAAAAGAGACGGGTGAACCATATATTAATGCTGAAGAGATGACTACTATATAAGTAAGCTGAAAAGTAGGCTGTAAAGATCTTTGTAGCCAGCCACCGGCTATATTATTAGTCATGCGAACCCAGACGCAGTGTTCAGCGGTGGTTAGGCAGGGTCACGTACCTGTTTTATAGGAATAGTAGAAATTTTTCGTGGGTGCTCCCGCGAGGGAGCTGGTCCTGGAAGGCTCGGGTAGGCGGGCAGGAGCGACGGGTGATTGGACAGGTAGGAATAAGGGTAGGCATTTGGAAAACAGGGAGAAAAAAAAAAGGAAACTGGGTGCTACTGGGACGGGCGACGTGGCTGCACGTTTGATCGGCTTTGGTATACATGAATAAGGTTTAGGGTAGATATAGTAGTACGACTGCCAGCTAGAAATAAATAAACCATACCTCTAATGATAGTATAGTATTAGTAGTATACTAGTATACACTCCCTCTTCTCGTGGAGGGGTTGGTTGGCGCGCGCCTGCATTATTATTATAAATCCACAGAGACTATGCTTCTGTTATGGCTCTGTTAGTTATAATTCGTTTTTTTCAGTATATTTTTAATTGAAATAGTATTTTTCTCTCACAACAAATTAGATGGAACGGTGTTTTGACTTGTTTTTTAGCGAAACAAACGGGGCCTATATATGATTCGACGTTGTAATTTAGTCCGAATCCTAGAAAACAAACCGATCGAGTTCCAAAGGTTCTGCCAACGATTTATTGCAGCAAAAAGATTCCTTGGCACATGCACGCCTGGTTCTTCTTCGGTCGTCAGGAGATCAGATCACATCGTACGAGCTCAAACGAACATTAGTACGTTTGATGTAGACTAGGATGCTTCTAATCAAACTTCTTGGAGGCAAGGCAATAATCATGCATGTTGCATGCATGGATGCCCTCGTCGTCACCACACCCATCATGCCAACGCTAGCTACGCGACGCGGCAGCCGGCAGGTACAGGTGTGAGGTGCTCGCTCGTCGCCGCCGCTCCTGTCTTCTTCCGGGTCTAATCGTCGCGGCTGCTGACTGCTCCAGCAGGGCAGGTAGGTGGGCGTACTTATCTAACAAGCGAGACGCTACAGAAGTTGCTGATTGCTTGCTTGCCATGGCCTTGCATGCATGTGCATGATGGGGTTCGTGGAGCATGCGCGCGGCCGCGTGCGGGCCGGGCTGCAGGCGCAGGCCGTGCCTTCCTCCCTTCCGGGTTCCGGCCTTCCTGGATTCTTGCTGGTTGACGATGCATGGCCGCATGTGCTCGTGGATCCTGTCGTTGATTGCACAGTGAGCACGAGCGCCTCCATACGTTAGCCAGCCATGCACGCCGATGCATAGAGAGTTAGGGACTAGAGCGACGATACGATAGTGCTCCCAAGTCAGAATACCCATCAGACATCCTACAAGCTCGGAAAAAATGTGTATGCGACACCGTCGCATAGAGACGTCTGTGCGACGAACGCCTGGTCGCGTGATATGGGCGTAGTACGGTGAGCTCCGTGCTCCAGCCTGAACCACCATTCCTTAATGATCTCCTATTACAAACCCCCAGCCCCAGCCACCTGCTCTTCTCGTACCCAGGACACTTTTTGGAACACAAGAACACTGGATAAAAAAAACGAACCGGTCTTTGTCTCTTGTGAAAGAAGCTTCTTTGGATGCTGGGGCCTGGTGGGGGTGTGGTGCTGCCGTGCTGGTGTGGTGTAATGATGGCATGTCTTGGCAAAGGATGGCGTCATGCGATGCAAAACACGCCATGGCAATCCATTCCAGTTTCGGCCATCCCATCCTTCCGAGTCATCGAAATCCAAAAATACTGGCAGCACCGTGAAACCGTTGCCGAGAGGACGCCGAAAACGGAAACGTTTGATTTTTCTCGCCTGGCGACGTCGTTTTACCTATAGCGAAGTCGCATTCACCTTCCCGTCGTAGCTCGATCCCTCGTTGGCAAAGAAAAAGTCACAGTCCCCTTAGGGCACGTTCGGTTAAGCTAAAACCTAGCCAGAAATAATTCCAATTGACAAAGCCTATTTAAATTAGAATACGAAACCAACCTGGATTATTTCCAGGGAGCCATTCCCCTTCAACCGAACGGACCATTACTAACGCACACACGGCCACGGGTATTGGTTCCCAGGACTGGAATCACCGCGCGCGCGCGCGATCGAGCCCAGTCCTCGGCTCGGACACGAAACCACCAGCGCTGGCTAGTGCTAGCACTCCCATCGGCGTCCTGCCGGGTCCGGTCAAAACGGCCGTTTCAGACGAGACGACGCCTCCCTCCAGGCTCCAGTCCTCCACCGGCCCCAACTAACCAACCACCCGCGCCGAGACAAATCGTCGCACCCGCGCCCGCCGCTCAGTGCCCGGCTGCCCGCTCTGCTCCTCGCTATATAATCCCCACACGCCTCGTGTCAAACCATCCAATCCTATCCAACCCTCCTGTAGCATTCGATCTCAAGAACTGCACCGGCCGGCTGGTACAGCGAGCGAGCGCGTGGTAAGAAGCCAAGAAGGCACCGAAGGCGACCGAACCGAGGCTTACTACTACTACTCGATCGATCAGGGCATCACGCGGCCGACATGAGGATGCTGTTCAGTTGCTTCGTGGGGTCGGAGCCGGCGGCGGCGGCCGGAAGCGAGAGCGGGGACGAGAGGCAGCAGCAGAAGAAGAAGGCGGTGCGGCGGATGCGGAGCGCGACGGCGCGGCTGCGGTCCCTGTCGCTGGACGACCTGTCGCGGACGCTGGCCTCGTCGGGCCTGCACGCCTTCACGCAGGCGGAGCTGAGGGCCGCCACGCGGGGCCTCTCCAGCAGCAACTTCATCGGCGAGGGCGGGTTCGGCCCCGTCTACAAGGGCTTCCTCGACGGGCGGCTCCGGCCCGGGGAGATCGAGCCGCAGCACGTCGCCGTCAAGTACCTCGACGCCGACGGGCCGCAGGGACACCGCGAGTGGCTGGTACGTATACGTGCGCACGCCGGGTCCGGCGGGTCGGGCCGTACGTACTTACAGTTACACATGCATTTTAATTTGAATGGATCGGACACGACACACTTATTACGTACGATCGATGCTTGCTGCAGGCCGAGGTGGTGTACCTGGGGATGTTGAGGCATCCGCATCTGGTGAAGCTCATCGGGTACGGCTGCCAGGACGAGCAGAGGATGCTCGTGTACGAGTACATGGCCAGAGGCAGCCTCGAGCACCACCTCTTCAAGAGTAAGCTACCTAGCACCTCGATCGTTACATACTCCAGTATGGTGTGTGTTACACCTGATCGACCTGCTGGGACTGATCGATCCACGCACGCATCGCATGCATGCAGATCTGCTGTCGACCTTGCCGTGGTGCACGCGGCTGAAGATCGCGGTGGGCGCGGCAAAGGGGCTGGCGTTCCTGCACGAGGCCGACACGCCCGTCATCTACCGCGACTTCAAGGCCTCCAACATCCTGCTCGACTCCGTGAGTACCTCATGCATTGCCTGGTCTCTGCTTACTGCAGGCCCGCCTGCTTCGACCGGCCGGTTCAAAATATTCTTCTTCGTCTTCTCGTCACGACTAGTTCATCGAGTTACTTATTAGCTTCCTTTAATCCCAAGGAATTCGATCTTGGCTCTTTGCCGACGCCAAGAACTACTACATGCCACCACATTTTATTTTTCAAATTTCAAATAGTTCGCCAATCTCTGTCGTACACCCAGGGATATATCCATCTGATCGATCCAGAGGGTCGAATTCCACAATGCTTATATATCTTTATATAGTGTGGCGGCCAGCTCAAAAAAATAAAAATAAAAAATATAGCAATTATCAAATGGTACCCAGAAAACCAGCAAATTACTAACAAGTAAACGTGTCCTTTCTGATTCGTTCACTTCTCCTACCGAATGTGACAACGATAATATCGTCGTCATTAATATAATGTTCCTGTCATTTTAAGCAGGCAAGAAACGTACTTTTTCCAATTATAAATTGGTGCACCCCGGCCGGAGCTCGACCGGACGAAAAAATTGGTTGTTGCCTCGTCGTAGGAGCTTCGTACTAGCAGCTCGAAGCCTGAGCAGTACGGCCGGAGTACTAGTTGTACTTGATCCACCTAACACTCTTCTCGATCCTGAGTTGATGACAGCCACAAAAATTGGCAACAGAGAGCCGTTCGATCCGTGCTTTCCCCAGACGAGTAGAATGCGCCTGATATGCACACGCGCCCAAGCATAAAATTCTGACACGGAATCAGTGTACGTGTATGCATAATGCATTAGTACTAGCGAACACGGATTGACCTGACACGTACCCATGTCTAGGATAACGGTCGAAGCAAAACGATATGCAAGTATCAACATTGCGGCTGAACTGACTATTAAACGATATTTCTTTTCTGTGTGTGTATGGCAGGATTACACGGCAAAGCTCTCAGACTTTGGCCTGGCCAAGGAGGGCCCACAGGGCGACGACACCCACGTCACCACCCGTGTCATGGGGACACACGGCTACGCCGCGCCGGAGTACATTCTCACCGGTACGTTACGTTACGTCACGTCACCGACACACCAACTGCATGCGTACTGTACGCATGTTCTCATTCTCGATTAACCATGCAATGCATGCATTGCAGGGCACCTGACGGCGAAGAGCGACGTGTACAGCTTCGGCGTGGTGCTCCTGGAGCTGCTGTCGGGGCGGCGCAGCGTGGACAAGCGGCGGCGCGGGCGCGAGCAGCACCTGGTGGACTGGGCGCGCCCGTACCTGCGCCACCCGGAGCGGCTGCACCGGGTGATGGACCCCAGCCTGGACGGCCAGTACTCCGCCAGGGCCGCGCACAAGGCCGCCATGGTCGCCTACCACTGCCTGCACAACGTGCCCAAGTCCCGCCCCACCATGCGCGACGTCGTCGACGCGCTCGAGCCGCTGCTCGCCGTGTGCAGCGACGTGCCCACGGGCCCCTTCGTGTACACGGTCCAATCCGAGCCCGACGACAGCAAGGCCGCCGAAGAGCCGGCGGCAGCGGCGGACGGCGCCGCGGCGGCCACTGTTGCCAGGAAGAAGTGTCTCGCGTCGGCCGTGCACGCCGAGGGCGAGCTGCGGACGGCGGCGAACCAACGCTCCGCGAGCTCCGCGGCGGGGCACGGGAGCTCCTCGCCCCAGCAGAGCAGGGACAGGGGAGCCTAGGTGCATGCGCTGTGCGCAGCCGTCGATGCATCCGTACGTGTCAGCAGCTTGTGTATATTTGTTCCCTTCCCGACGAAAAAGATTGTCAAGTGTACATAGTTTCAGTATCAGCAACGTGTAACCCAAATTAATTTGTTCGTTGATTCATTTCCTTAGTAATCCTCCTCCGGATAACCGGGATTCCGGGAATAAAGTTGTGAGTTGTTTCGCAGATTTTTAGAGATGCATTTGGCGAGAGTATGTCCAAAAGACTATTTCCTTTAAAAATGTTAGGAATAGAGATTTTGGTGAAAGACTAGTCTCCAATGGTTTCTCTAATTAGTTATCCAAATATAGCCATCTTCTATTTTAGAATTTTCGCTAGCCAAAAATAGAAGACGAGAATAACTCTCTAGACTGCGCACGAAATATAGAAAAACTGTTGGAGAGTGAAAAGATATAGAAAATAATTTTTATGCAAATAACTCTCTCAATGATAATTTAGATAGTAAGATATAGACTCTTAAGAGATGCTCTTAAATGGGTATGATAATTAGCAGTGGCAGTTAACGGAGGGAATTACAGTGGAAAATCGACTTTTAGCTTCAATCTATTGTTTGGTTTGTGGAAAAAAAAATAAGAGACTGAACTAATATTACCTGCTCAGTTTTGAGGACCAAAATTGATTTTAGGATTTTTAATTACATACTTTTTCAAAATAAAAAATTGGACAAATTTTTGAAAACTACCTTTACAAACTAGCAACGTATCCGATTTACCTCTTTTAGATGATGTGGCACTAAAAGAATAAGGGGGATATTCAAAGTTGTACAAATTACCGGAGAATTAAGTTGATGAGCCATACTATGAAGCTATGGGAGAGAGTTATCGAGCATCGCTTGAGAGCAATAACGCGGGTCTCTATGAACCAATTTGGTTTCATGCCCGGAAGGTCAACCATGGAAGCCATTTTCTTAATAAGACAAGTTATGGAGCGGTATAGGGAGAAGAAGAAGGACCTACACATGGTTTTTATTGACTTGGAGAAGGCTTATGATAAAATACCAAGGAATGTTATGTGGTGGGCTTTGGACAAACATAAAGTCCCAACGAAGTACGTCGGGCTCATTAAGGACATGTACAACAATGTTGTGACTAGAGTTCGAACAAGTGATGGAGACACGGATGACTTTCCGATTAGGATAGGACTACATCAAGGGTCAGCTTTGAGCCCTTATTTGTTTGCTTTAGTGATGGATGAGGTCACAAGGGACATACAAGGGGACATCCCTTGGTGTATGCTTTTCGCGGACGATGTAGTGCTAGTTGATGAAAGCCGGACAGGAGTGAATCAGAAACTGGAGTTATGGCAGAAGACTTTGGAGTCCAAAGGTTTTAGACTTAGTAGAACTAAAACTGAGTATATGAGATATGACTTCGGCACTACTACTCGGGAGGAGGAAGATGTTAGTTTAGAAGGTCAAGTAGTGCCTAGGAAGGATACCTTTCGATATTTAGGATCAATGCTACAGAGGGACGGGGATATTGATGAAGATGTTAGCCATAGAATCAAAGCAGGGTGGATGAAGTGGCGGCAAGCGTCTGGTGTCCTATGTGACAAAAGGGTACCACAGAAGCTAAAAGGCAAGTTTTATAGGACGGCGATTAGACCTGCTACGTTGTATGGTGCAGAATGTTGGCCTACGAAAAGACGATATATTCAACAGTTAAGTGTCGCGAAAATGCGTATGTTGCGTTGGATTTGCGGTCATACAAGAAGGGATCGAGTTCGGAACGATGATATACGTGAGAGATTAGGGGTAGCGCCAATTGAAGAAAAGCTTGTCCAACACCGGTTGAGATGGTTTGGACATGTGCAACGGAGACCTCCAGATGCACCGGTGCGTAGTGGAATCCTAAGTCAGGATAGTAACGTGAAGAGAGGCAGAGGAGACCGAAGTTGACTTGGGTAGAGGCAATAAAAAGAGACTTGAAAGGATGGGATATATCCAAAGACTTAGCCTTAGATAGGAGTGCTTGGAAGACAGCTATTTACGTGCCTGAACCCTTGTTTCTGTTGGGTTTCAACTCTAGCCTACCCCAACTTGTTTGGGACTTAAAGGCTTTGTTGTTGTTGTTGTTGTAGATGATGTGGCACTATGTCAGAAAAACTGCTATCAAAATCATCTAGGACATAAAAATAAACGGTTTTAAAAGTTAAAGGTATAAAAAACCCGACTTTATAGATAAGGGGAGAAAATCGAAAATGGTCAAAAGGACTGCTTCCCCGTGAGCGCACCTCGCCAACACGGAGGTGGGAATATCCGCCCACCAGCGCATGGGGCTGTGCCACTGCCAAGGAGACCACGTGACTGCCGCGACAAGGTTCAAGATGGCCGGGGACGACGACGGAGCAGGTAACACACCCAAACTGACCCACATCAGACGGCCTAAAGCTTATGATCGCGCGATCCAACGGTTAACGGGCTAAAGATTCATGTGTAGAAAATACCATCGGTGATGCACATTGCCCAATTTGCCACTGATATACTAATCATTTTGCGCCGGTCAACGGACTTACAATTCCCTGTACAATGAAAAATACTTTAGGGAGTGAACGCCCATGAATTGGCATCTAGCAACAATGGTTGCTTTTTAACTGTAAAAATCCACTCCCTCTCCACCAATCTAGGCACTCTAAACAACAATACAACATCGCAGATGGATGTAACCCCAATAAAACCAGGGGGCAGACAAATCTTCAGGGCAGCCTGACCACATTCATTCTATTGGGCAGGCTGTGGATCCTGCTGCCTTAGTAGAAACTGTACTGATGCATAGTGCTGAAGAGATTCTGGAAGATCAACGTCAGCATAATCTATTGCCGGGATAGCCATTGACAGATCCTCAGTGGAGAATGGTATACTGTAGCCAGAAAAGATCAATATTAATGCAAAATGGCAAATCAGTTGAGTACATTCCACATTAGCAAATATCAAGTGTAACCACAGATCGTTGAAGGCAAAGTATAATTTTTGGAAATATTTTCCTTACCTTAAGTCATCATCCAACAAGAAGGAATTTGACAGAAGATTCTGGGTATCTTTGTTAACCATCTCCCGCATTGCAGCAACCACCTGAGAAATCTCAAAAATAAAATCAGAAATGTAAAGCAAAATGAATTCCAGAAAAATGAGAGCTCCAGGTTCAAGCTGAAAGGAGCTACCTCTGTTGAAATGCCTTGGGTATTGTATTTGTCGTCCCAATACATCGAGCATATTCTATAGATTTGGCGAACACTCAAGGACTACATGAAACACCAGAGAAATTACGAGTTAATGGTCTGCCATAAATGATGGCCAGCTGCAAAATCGAACATGATATGTGTTTTCATACCGGGCAAAGATCTTGCCTGATCTCCTCAAGCGTCTTTTTTCTCTTTTGGTGTATAACCTGTATAACGAATTTTGTGAGAATAGCCTAAACGACAAACAACCAACAGAAACAGAAGGGTGGGCAGCTTGCAGAATCAATTACCAAAAATCCGACAGCTTGTCTGATATAATTTAGCTCGTGCCAAGATGTACCCGCAAACTGAAAAGAACATAAACTTGTGAAGACAACTGAAAAGGCCCACAAACCCAACAAAACGATGCTACCCAATATTCTTAGGGAAGATGTATCTTGAAAGAGTAACACATTGGATATGCCAAGAAAATCCAGTTCCAACAGGGCATCTTACAAGCAGGATAAGAATGTACAATGACACCTACCTCCTCTGTGACATCAGTAATCCATTTCTCCAACAATGACAGACCAGCTTTCACATATTCCCCATTGGAGAACGTACAACATTCACGTCGGAGAAGAAGACTGAGAAATGAATATATTAATAAAGGTGAAATAATCTCTTGTTTTTATTTATTTCAACCATATTAGAACAAGCATGTATCTTGAAGTGTCTGCACCCCATCATCCATAGCCTTCAATAAGTATATTACTGAACACACAAGCAGACACTTTTCTCGTAACTAAATTATTTGCAAACTTAACAAAGATAGTTGTCCATTAAAATTTTTCAGTTGATAAATAATATATATAAATATTCCTAGTAATTCAGTCCTAGGACATTTAATGACTAGCACGGTGGTTTCACATTTCATACCAAGCACCAAGTTACTGAGATGAGGAAACTACCTGTTAAACAACTGTATATTGATGAAAGAGAATAATTGTGTGATAAGTTTACGTATAAAGAAGGATGGCACCTGCAGCAAGCACAGATACTATATTAGACTCACTTGGAGTCTTGGACAAGGCATTAAAGGCTATCAGTGCCCCAATGATGAACTTTACAAAGATCAATCCTTTCTCAGAACAGGACAATAATAAGGCTTACATAATTTTCGCGCAATGTATCCATAAGCAAGTCAAGGAAATTGACGATATTGTCCCAGTTAGAGTTTGATGCCGGGTGGGCACCAACTCCAGGTGACTTGGATGTTTTTCCGGGTTGCCCACGTGTTGACTTTGGAGCCTGCATGTGAATCTCAGAAAGTTACCAAAATATCCAGTTATTCCAATGCAGTTAAATTGAGGAAACAATGATATACCTGAATGCAAAGATTAAGAAGAGGTGATATTTCCTTTTTTAGATTATCTCTGAGCTGCCCGAAGATCTTTTCGACACATGCAGTAAGCTGCTGTTTGAATAATATGGCTGGATACCTTGCATCAACTTGTGGTAGAGTATCACTGCGGCCTACAAACTTCGAAGGAGATCTCAGCGTCTGGAAGAAACATAAGTATTGTTATTCCAGTCAGAAGGCAAAATCAATCCTCAATGATTTCTTTAGAAAAAAAAATATCAGGAGACAAAGATTACCTAGTACCCAAATTAAATGAAAAACAACTATGTTTATGCACAACTTACAAAACAATGAAAACAGATAATATTTTAAACAAGTAAGAATGTTTTCATGTCTCCTGACAACATTCTTACTTTGCATCCAAAAATGACTAATGCAACCAGCACAATAAGGCTTCAAAAATCATGACCCTTTCTAGTAACCGTAGACAAGTGTAGCAAAGGTGGCACAGCAGCCTAAGGATTAACAGATCCCAACACCTGCTTTGCACTCCTCAACCACTAGATACAACTCCAGATCCTTGATGACCATCAGTGACATTTGGTATGCGGTGTTTCAACATTTGAAACTGATATGAGTAGATTTGTTTTAAAATATAGTCTTGCAATACTATGATTTTGCTACATTTTATAAATATAATATGGTGGATAATTCATATCAGAGCTGTATTTTGGGGACCATGTCTCTGTACAAAACAATACTCCAGTCCAAAATGTAAGTCGTTTTGGCTTTTCTAGATTAGACATGGTGTATATCCAGATGCCTCGCAAAAGCTATATACCTAGAAAAGCCAAAGCGACTTACAATTTGATATGGAAGGAGTACTATTTATGACTATGATAGATTCAACATGAACAGAAATAATATTCATCATGCTCAAATTCCTTACTTGCACTATCTTCCCTAGAGTTCCACCAGAACGACGAGACGGGGTAGCAAATAATCCATTTGACCGCAGATTCCTTTGCAGAAGGCATAGCAATGCAGAGGTATTGGACAACCAATAAGGTAATATACCATCAGCTTCATTCCCCTGTAGTGAAACAAAAACAGAAAATCCCAAATTGATTTTACATTGAGGACACACCTGGTGTAAACAATAAAATACATGGGCTCCAATTATTTTACCTTGAGGACATCATTTATGGCCTCAATCACATGATCAAAAATAGCTGTTCGCTCTGATTCAAAAGCACGCCAGTGCAGAAGACATTTGTAAATGATACATGCTGCAACTGGTTTGCCATCCTTATATCCTAAATTTTCTTTGATGCAATTCAATAAAACTTCATGATTTTGCTGCATGAAACAATAGCAAATATGAGATACCTCAAATTCTTTATAGACACCATGGTCAGTAACAGAATATTAGCAACCTCATGGAGAAGTCATCAAATGAATTCGAAAATGAAGCACATCTATAACTTAAAGTCTAGAGCACAGACGAATTTACCTCATGCCTTTCAACAGGCAACCTCGATCTCCTTGATGCACTCAAAGTCTGTGGAAGAGAAGCCAGGTATTTTGTAGGTGTTGGGCTTTCCTACAATTTTAGTTCTCTGTCAAATTAAAGCTTTTTTACAAGATCTGGACAAGTGCAGGTACCCAAGTTGAAAGAAAAGAATAGGCTTACATATATATGCTTTGGCTCACTGATGGGAAGCCCAATTGATGCAGAAAATTTCTGCATTCAGAAATCAAGTCAGTGAATTAAACAAGAAAGATATTGTAACTAAATTTGACATCAAATAGAGAATATTGCAATAGTATTGTAGTAGTCAGCAGTGGAGTCAGCAAAAAAAAGCATTGTATTGGGAAAGGGTAACAAAGAAAGGTTACCTCAGATAATGTCTTTGGAGCTACAGACAGATTGTTCATTGTCGGCATATTAAATGCCTTCTGTCTTAAGACATGATTTTCATTTTCCAAGTTTGTAAGTTTCTCCTGCAATCTGAATTCACGAAAACATAAACCATCATATTGTTCTCAAAAGGTCCACCAGAAACGTAGATGCCACATATTAATCATGCATCCTGCAGTTTTAGATACATATGGGAGCACAAAACATACTTGTCCAAGTTTTGCTGTAGATGGTTGCATTTCCCCTCGACGTCCTTCAATTTTTCCATTGTATCATCACTACTTTTACGAGTCACAGCAAGTTCGTTCTCCAGTACTGAGTTCTTCATAGATAATGATTCGACTAGGTTCTGTGGAATGCAAAAGATATGGTTCAGCAAAAGCATAATCAAGGTATATGTCCCACTAGAAAGGCTAATTCAAGTTGAGAGAAAACAGAACATGCTTCCCACTAGACTTACAACCTTAGGGATTCAAAACAAAACCTTAGGGACTATGTTACTTCGCAAAATTTATATACTCCCTAGCTTAAGAATATGAAGACAGAAGTTATGAAACCTTTAGGTTGGAGTTTTCTTTTTCTGCTTCTGCTGACATAATCTTTTTACTCTGCAACATAGTAATCTCTCTCAAAGAATCGTCCAACTGCTTTTGGAGCAACAAATGTTTGTCATGTTCATTTTGAGCAGCTGACATAGCAGCAGCACATTCTGCGCTTAATGATTCAATTATTTTGTCACGTTTCAATATTTCTGCTGATTTTGACTCTTCACTGGCAGCCTGCATTTGAAAGTTGAATCACCAGGTGAATACAAAACCAACAATTATGAGTAATCGAATATAAAAATTTAGGCGGATAGCAGTTTTGTCATCCAACTTTCACAGGAGGCTCAATTTCATCCCTCAAATATAAAAAATGACCGTTTCAACATATTTTAAATTCTCCTTTGTATTCAATTCCCCAAAAGGATTGACAACACCGATGTTTCAACATATCGATTAGCGAGTTTCTTTCACTTCTTATATACTTTCCAGCTTTCCACAAGGAGAAGCAGAAGTCATTCCCGTCAGTTAATATTTTTACTAATACCTATGACTGAAGGTAAGCTACAGATGCTTATAACAAATAAACCTAATATAAAAAATAAACAGGCACAACACTATCAAATAACCGTGACACAATGGAAGAATACAGCAAGTAACATTCACAAATAATGCACTAATGCAATAAAGTGGCACATGATACTTTCCCGCAGTCTCCTTTCAAGGGTAAGTCTTAAAGCAAGATCATCCATCTTTTTCTCAAGCTTATTCTTTGCCTCACGCAGTGCACCAGCTTCATTTGCAGCCTATCACATAAACCATCATATAAGAGTTTTCCCAATACACAATAATCACAGGAGAGAGAAGATTCCAAAAGTTGCAAGGAACATGAAAACCTTAGAAGCACACAGACGAAGAAAAAAAAAAGGAAATGCAAGGATATTTAAATAAAATAAGAACAAAATTCCAAATAACTAATGCAGGTTTCATTCGTTTATATAGGATGCAATGCAAGCCAAGGAAATTACTATTTTGAGTCTCCTTAGCTCCTTTCTTGCAAGCTTCTGTCTCCAAGAACACTGAATTGTCACAGTGGCTTGCCGATAATTCTGGAAAAGCATGACAACCTTCCGTCTTCTCCATGTAGACTGCAGTGTGCCAATGAGGTAAATAAACCAAACCATGAGAACCTGAATGTTTAGTACAATATAACATTCCATGCAGTCAGAAAAAAATATAGCTAGCCACTGATTACTAACATAACAATTTTCATTGAATATGCTTGTTTTAAGATGGTTTTATTTCGTGCACAATTTCAGGAGGGGAGAGGGTCACACCTGTAACACTGTAGCAGCTTTATGTTCCCTAATGGCAGAGAAATAGCGGCGAGCGATGAAACCTCGAATATAAGACTGAATAAGAAGAGCTGCCAAACATGCTTGCAGGTGAGCTCTACGTAGCAGCCATCTTCGGACATACTTCTGAACAATTACAGCTGCCGCTGTTTCTCTCCTGATCGCGTACATCTTCCTTGCCAAACAGCCTAATTAGCAAAAAGAATGTATTAATAATGTAATATCAGAAAGATCAAGAGATTGTGATTCATGAGGGATGCGTACAAGAACCAAAGAATAAATTTGAATTAGAAAGTCATGAGAATAGCAAGCATGTGCGTACTAAAGTACAAAATGAAATTAATTGTCGACAAACAGAAACAAATTATCATCTAGGTATCAAGGATTATGGGACTAATTGGCACCCTATGCAATCACATTTCTCAAGAAACCTTCTGCCATCTAAAACAATCTAACAACCATCCAACCCAATTAAGCAATTACTACCTCTGCTGGCAAAAGATTAGTACTTACCTAACAACCATCAAATTTGAAAATATTGTATTTCAATCCAGTTCATTTGGAGACAGAGTAACTGTGTATAGTTCTCTGTGATCAACAACAACTATTCGACCCCGTTAGACAATTACTGCTTCTAGGAGCAAAAAATGGTGCTGTTTGAAGTATACAGTTAAACTGGAACATGAAACTAATGTAGTTCATTCCAGTTCATTTAGTGGATAAAGCAATAACTCGCTTTACTGTTTTCTGTCATCATTTTACTGATGTATGTCGCTCTCAGAACAAAACTATAAAGCCAAATGATAAGCCCAAGTGTTTACCTCTGCAGTATGCTTGTACAGAAACTGAAGCCTCCCTTGTTTTCACAAATTCTTTGCGTGTGATAAATGTTCTGAAACGGCCTTGAATGTGCCGTGCAGCATTGTCTAAAACCTCAGCACGGCGCATATCTAATATCGCAATTTGACCAGCCCTAAGGAACACCTTTGTTCTACCAAGCTATCATGTAAAGAAAATGTCAATATATTATTTTCACATCTTTCCCTCGGTGACCTTAAGCATATCATTAAAGTAATAACTTAAATTTTGAATTTTTTTCCCTGAGGATGCATGAGAGCTGAGCATCATTTCATTCAGAAGAAGAGTATTATAAAAATAAAATACCCAAACAACACAGAATACTAGAACACATGCAACAGTGCAAGCAGTAAGATGACCAAATGAAATCACTATCACTAGGACCAAGAGATTCAACACTACCTAGCAAACAAATTCCAGAGGTCCGTAGCCCAGCAGCACTAACAATTTATAATACAATGATGGTGCTTTCTGAAAAACTGGATGTTTATGTAGAAGAGCAATGGTGGGGTTTTTTATATATAAAAAGATCTAAACCTTATGTACTTGCATGGGAGATATAAACAAGACTCAGTCATGTAAATAGATGTGGGTCATTTAAATCGTCTAATCATCACGGAACATTAGTACATTGCAACAACACAATCTCAACTGAGCACATTACTTGAAAATTTTCAAGCTCCATCTTTTCAAGAATACCCTTTGTCAGCATTCTTTCATCGTAACTGCACATGCAAAGCAAACATGGTATCAAACATGGTAAAGCAAATCAACAAAACAATCAACCATTCTTTTCTTATAAGCAGACTGGATAAACTCCCAACGGTTACTACCATACTACAATATGATAGTGCTGCTCAATTAAACATGTACAAATTATCAGGTGATGAAGCCCATGCTCAATTATTTCAAACACAAAGCTCCTTGGTAAAGAGGAATCAGATTATTCAAGTCGAGTTTGTTATTATGTATATGTATCAATAAGATCAAGCAATTATGCAGAGTGTTTCAGGCCATAAAGAAAAATTAATTAATCTAAATTTCCATCTCCTTCCATAACTAGTTTCATGAAGGATATAAACAGTACCTTCCAATCATCAACTCTGGCACAAGAACAGCGAACCGGTCAACAAATTCAGCATAAGTCCTTCTGGTAGGATAGCCAGCAAGACTAATACGGACAGCCTCTAAGACACCCTGTCATGCCACCAAGTGACCATTTTTGTGAAAATGTCAATAATAAAAATGAATGTAGCAAAATGGACCAAAAACAATGAAACATTTGCTGAGTACTAATTCCCTCCAGTAAAATAAACAAGTATAATCCTCGAAAGCATGCAGTTTTTTCCCCAAAATAGTTATATGAACATCAGAGTATAATAACTTTTATTTGATTTTAAAGATCTGAACAACAGAAGCTTGTGGTCAAACTATGCCTTCATGACTACGTCATACCAAACACAGGTGCTGGAGTATACGATGTGTAGCTTGAGAATTCTGTAGTTTTAGGGAATAATAAAAATATAATAAGGCGGAAATATGATAAACATATCTAAAGGAACCACATAAATGTGGTCCAGTTACTTGCCAAAACTGTCAATACAGTATGCCCACTCAAATCAAATGTTGGTATGATTTAAGAGCAGTAGAACGCTGAACATCACAGCGATATTATTTGGCTGTCACTGAAGAACCACAAATCATTCCAGGCAAACCTAGTTTTAAGGTCGATTTTCAGTCTCACATCCAGCAGTCGACTTCACTATGTGCTTGGTTTGATTTTGCTACCCAACGCTCTGATTTTCCCTAACATTGAAGCTCTAAAATTATTGATCTGTTGCATGAAAGTACGTCTTGAAGCAAAAAGAAAAGGGTCAACATTCAATGCTTAGTGCAGAGCAGAAAAAAATGACAATCAGCAATCAACTATTATATGGGCAGATGTGCTGACTAGTAAAACAATAAGAAAAATTATGATACTGCTTTATTAGTCTATGCTTCTGTGATAGTTCTTACCCCACAACGTAGTTGATGCAATACGCTTTGATTTTCAAAAAGCTGAGGTCGATTAGCAGAGTTAGGCTTCACGCAGCGTACATAGTGAGGTTCAGTCGAGTTTAGGGTTTCCATGAGGGCTTGCAGTTGTAGCTTCCAAAAAAAAATTAAAGACAATAAATCAGTGCCTCAGGTTAAATGTACGATGATCTAAGAGTGAAACAATATAAATAAATATCCAAAGGGTAGAAAAATGGCTGAGACTTCTGCAGGTCCTTGCAAACAAACTTCAAGAAAACATCGACTTTCAAAAGATCAAATGCAATAAAGATTGGTGATATTTTTCTCGAACACACAGAAGAGCTGTGTATCATTATATTAAAAAGTTAAAAGGGGTAAGAACCCTTGACGAAGCCACACACCCAGACCACTCAGATTACAAAGAACATGCATGCCCTTTACAAGAGAAAAATGATTGATGATGCAAGGATAGCTCATTTACACCAGTGCGCTCAGACATAAATGTAGCGCAAAAAAAAGGAGTCCTGAAACAGTCGACTAGGGTAATAAACAAAATACCATATTTCCTCGCCTACTTCAGCCACATTATTAAATCGGTCATATTTAAAATGTTAATGCGAACTTGAAGAAAAGCTTGTCCAACATCGGTTGAGGTGGTTTAGCCATGTCCAAAGGAGACCTCCAGAGGCACTAGTGCATTGTGGAGTCCTAAGCCAAGCTAATAATATGAGGAGAGGTAGAGGAAGACCGAAATTGACATGGGGAGGCAATAAAAAGAGATTTGAAAGCTTGGGATATACCTAGAGATCTATGTTTGAATAGGAGTACTTGGAAAGCAGCTATTGAAGCGCCTGAACCGTGACTTAGGGCTCTTGGTGGGTTTCAACTCTAGCCTACCCCAACTTGCTTGGGACTGAAAGGCTATGTTGTTGTTGTTGTTGTAGTAATGCGAACATAGCCAGAAGTAAAGTAACTCATTAGTGAACAAAATCATAAAATTCAAAGAAACGACAAATGAAAGAAGCACATATCTCAAAAGCAAAAAGGAAAAGAGGTAATACACTTTTTATTGATAGGCAGTACACTTTTTATTGATACCTTGAATCTGGAAGCAACTGATGAAAACTTGTACGAGGATCGTATAGATTCTTCTGGCAATGAAGTGAAAAGTCCAGAAACAAATGGGCACCTTGAAGATGATAGAAGATTGCAGTGCTCTGCAACAATATAATCTCGGTTCTTTTCCAGAAAAGAATCTGTTTGATACGTGACCTGCAAACAGTTGTATGTTATTATTATAAACTAGAATAATAATTAATGACAATACCTGGCAGTCCTGGGCTCCTGGCTTACCTTCCCAGCATAGTGTGAGATGGTAAAATCTGTTTCTGAGAATTTTGTCTTCTCAAGCCTAGGATGGGAAGAGAAGTTTCTGAACATCTTCGTGGCAAAGGTCTCATGCGTAGATTTGGGAAACATGCTGTAAATGAGCAAACCATAGCTGAGGACAGGGATTTATTTTATATATAAATATTATATGTTCCAGGAGAAACAAACAGGCAGCTTACCAAGCTTCATCCAGCAGTGCAATAATTCCAATCGGTTTCTGTTTCAAGGACATAGGATACAATTAATTTCAGTTTAAAAATGTTTTCCAGAGCATCCAGGTCAGACAAAGAAAGTAAAAGAGGTCACAGGTCTATCCCCAGACTCCATAGTTTCAGCCATGGCTAAGGGCGTTAAAATGAAACAAAAAATGCCTTAAAGTAAGCATGACCTAATGAATAAAGTAATAGACTTAGTAGTCATGCTAAGTACAGCTTACACTACTGATGTTGCAAATATTAACAGCATGCTTAAAGATTCTTACTCAAATACCTGACAAAGTAAGCATATATTATCTATATGTTTTTATGTTTTTGGGCAACAGGACGCCAGAACTTTGCATTTAGGAAACAGCAACATGTTGCGCCCATTACAGAAACCAGAGTACTAACAACCATTCTAAAGCCTACAGTTGTATAATCTTAAAATAAAGGTAGATATTGACTTTACCAATCATAGCCCCTGCATGCAATTACATCCTGCACAGTTCAAACCTATACCACTAAATGACCAGGAGAAAAAAAAATACCAAAAATGGATACAGCACAAGCGACATGAAAATTTGTCAACTATGCACAAGAAAAAAAAATGAGGCAACATTAGTGGGTTAAACAGAACTCAACATGGAGGACACCACAAATGGCACATCGGCGCTGGCAGTTAACACACGTGCAAAACAATATCAACATAAAGTTATTTGCTCAAGGCAGAAGAGCACCAATCTATCCCAGCACTGCAGGTGCGAGACAAGCGCGCAACAGAGGCTCAAAAATTGATAAAAACTTGCAACAGGACAATTTAATGCAAGCGCAAACCACTATATGTGAAGTGATGCAAAATAATTATTATATATGTAAACATAGCTCTCAATACAACAAATCAAGATCACACAGCCTAGATCACTCAGCCTATGTCAATGAATAAAGGTAAATAAACAACCTTTTCAATCAAATCCAGCACATCCTGATTGTCAATGAACTCAATGTAGCTCCAATTAATTTCCTCGCTTTTGTACTCCTCCTGTTCCATCTTGAATACATGCTGAGAGAAGGCATTTATAGCATCTAGTGTTAAGAGAAGTACATTAAAAAAAAAAAAAAAAACTTCTAAATCTGACAGACAAATACAGTGCATACCTCATTAAAGTGTTGCTGAAGTTTTTCATTTGCAAAGTTGATGCAGAACTGTTCAAAGCTGCACAGGTAAATCAAGGAGCAGCGTCAAACCTAGCTAGCATTACAAAATCAGTATCTCAATGTGATGGCTAATAAATGCATAATTTACAAACGTTTCACCAAACTGTAGTAAAAACATGCTAAATGCATGCACGCACACAAGTTACAATGTATGTTTCAAGATAATTCAATTATATTGCTAATAAATAGAGGACATGACCTTGCACAGAATGCTGTAAATAAACAGATAACTAGGCTCTTTAGCTTCTAAAGGTACAGTTCATCGGATCCATATGAAATATTAGTGCATTGCTATAAGTGAAAATGAAATAAATAAATAAATAAATAGCGGGCAATCTATTAACCTGTTGTTTTTGAAGCTTTCAAAGCCGTAGATATCCAGGACACCAATTTGTACCTTGGAATCCACATCTTGACCAATAGACTTATTAATATTCTCAACAAGCCTGAAAATAGTTTTAAAATATGGCATCACATACAAAAATGTAAATCCTAAAAATATTGCAGAAGAAAATACCAGTCAAATAATCTTGCATATACAGTCTTCGCTAGAGCATCACGATTAGCTGCGGCAGCAGCACAGTCCAATGCTTTAACAATTATTCCTTCACGAGTATGTATAGATCGGCTACATAGTGTTGAGACCAATAGATCTGAATCACACCTGTCTCAAGAACCAAAATGAAACTATAAGCAGCAAATTCAATTAAGGTTACATAGTGTTGAGATCAATAGTATCATATGTCATGTCCAATACACAAAATAGCTCCTACTACAAGAAGACAGGAGTCCTAACAGTCCATGATACTTCTTTTAGCAAAAAGAGTGGTACATGCCCCTTCAGCGCTATTTATACTAAAACATGTTCACCAGATTTAGTAGTAGCACCGATCTTCTAAGCCTATAAGCAGATGGCATGAAACATGACCTCAGAAACCTAAGTTTTAATTGTCTACAATGAGTGTTTAGGATGAGGTCTCGAAATTAACTATTTTTGAGTGTATGCTTATTTTAATCATTTACTTCAACGCCTCCAGAACATTTCGAACCAAACATTTTCTAAAAAAAACACTAGTACAGAAAGCATAATTCCAGAGAAGCAACAATAATGAAAAAAGGAATATGTTCCCCAAAAATATCAAGGTAGTTGATGCCAAAAAAAAAGCATACATAAATAATTTAGCTGCCGTTTGGAGATGAAAATTTGAGATTGAATCCTTAATTTTTGAAGAATCAGTATCTTTTCCGGGGGCAAACTCAATATTGCCAAGATGAAGAATGGCTGCCAATGTCCGAAATATAGCATCCTGAACAAGTACAAATACAGACTCATTTTCTGAAATATGGATACATAATACGCAATAGAAGAACAATGCAACGATTCTCTGACGAAGACATTTTCCAAGTAACATCTAGGTGTGTTAGCATCATCTTAGGAACCTGATCTTCTCTGCTAATCCCAACAATATCCATTGCCCTTTTCGTCTTCCAGTACTCATCTTCATTGTTTGTCCCTTCCAAATCATATGTATTGCTTTGATTCAAATAATGAAAACTGCTTGCATGCCCAAGTTTGTACAGCTCTGCATCCTTTACAGACAAACAATGCAATATCAAAATTAATTAACCTTATGATTTCATCGTATCATTAGGTATATTTTACAACTACATCTTTGGAAAAGACTAAATACAAAGATAATAAATCACGGCACCATAATTAACGTACACAAACCATGGAAAGTTTGGCCGGTAATTTTTTTAAAAAATAATAGTAACATAAAATCATACTAGTGGTTTAGCAGCAAGAAATGCTTTCATATTTTCTACAACTTCGCATAGATTTAGGTAATACACTACTAAGAATGGTAAATGCGTGCCTCCATTTGTTGTAGGCTTGCCTATGCACTTAATTTCTGTTGAAAGTACAGTAAATGAAGAAATAAATAGGTATTAGATGTTTATTCCTTTCTTCATTTCATGTCACATTCTACTTCGCTTGAACCATATGAGCCACTAGGACATAGAATAATGTCATTACATTTTTACTTCAATGTGTCAGGCTTGTGTTGTCTATGCTTGTGTGCATCTAAACAAATCAAGCTTCAAAATATGCTACTAATGGTACTGTTGACTTTTTATATAATATAACAGTCATATCATGCTTATAATTTATAAATAAGCTTGAGTATTTATAAGGCAAAACATGTCTCAACGCTCTTGAGCAATAGTGTTTCAACAAATCAATGTCACGTCACACCAACATGGCATTACAGCACTTTAGCAGAAAACAACAATAAACTGATTTCCGTTGCGAATAGCCGAATATAGTAGATAAAATGATTTATACACATTTCCGCTAACACCAGAACCTCAGGACAAATATCAAAGAAATTGCAAGCCACCATTATAATAACAGGAAAATGATTATGGGTGCATACAAGTCAAATCAATAGCTTGTTATAAGGAATTTGTAGAGCTCAAGGTTGCATAATGATGAATGAGCATCGTTACTAATTAAGTTCAACAATGTCCTTAGAAAGAAGGATACCTTTCGATATCTGGGATCGATGCTACAGAGGGATGGAGATATTGATGCGGACGTTAGCCATAGAATCAAAGCAGGGTGGATCAAGTGGCGACAAGCTTCTGGCATTCTCTGTGACAAGAGGATACCACAAAAGCTAAAAGGCAAGTTCTATAGAACGGCGATTAGACCGGCTATGTTGTATGGAGCAGAATGTTGGCCTACAAAGATTCGACATGTTCAACAACTGAGTGTTGCAGAAATGAATATGTTGCGATGGATTTGCGGTCACACAAGAATGGACCGAGTTCGGAACGATGATATACGTGATCGCCTAGAGATAGCACCAATTGAAAAAAAGCTTGTCCAACATCGGTTGAGGTGGTTTGACCATGTCCAAAGGAGACCTCCAGAGGCACCAGTGCATTGTGGAGTCCTAAGCCAAGCTAATAATATGAGGAGAGGTAGAGGAAGACCGAAATTGACATGGAGGGAGGCAATAAAAAAAGATTTGAAAGCTTGGGATATAGCTAGAGATCTATGTTTGAATAGGAATACTTGGAAAGCAGCTATTGAAGTGCTTGAACCGTGACTTGGGGCTCTTGGTGGGTTTCAACTCTAGCCTACCCCAACTTGTTTGGGACTGAAAGGCTATGTTGTTGTTGTTGTTGTAATGTCCTTAGAAAGTTAAATCAGACACCATCAAATTCATAGGAAAATGCTAATCATGCATAGAGTAACCAAACTCATATAGTGAACTCGCAAATGATCCAATGAAATAGTGATAGTTGGTATACGTACCTTTCCAGAAGCACACAATTGGTAGAAGCAATGAAAATTCCTTTCAGGATCAGTAATTTGCACAACACGGGACCTTTCCAAAAGATAGGTCCTAATAGCAGCTCCAGATATTCTACCACTTGCATCAAACTGTATCTCTACAAATTTTCCAAATCGACTGGAACCAAAAAAGTGCTTAGGTTACAAACTTAAAATATGCAAAACAAAATAAAAGGAGGCCAAAAAGGTTAGGTTCTACAAATTAAAAAAGAGATTGTTTATTATCTTGATGAGGAACACACACGAATGAGCAAATTCTCACCTTGAGTTGTCATTCCGTACTGTTTTTGCATTGCCAAATGCCTCCAAAAGAGGGTTAGACTGGTGGAGGGAAAAAATAAAGAAATATTAAGATAATGCTATCGTTAGCAATATCAACAGAAAATGCATACTTCAACAAAAATATAGATGGGAAACTCTTAGTTTATACAAATTATAGTTGACAAAACAGAGTCGAAACATACTTCTAGAACCTGTTGTTCAACCGTTCGATCATCAAGAGCGGCTCTACCACCAACCAAGGTCAGATACTGCATAATAAGCTTTGTCGTTTCGGTTTTGCCAGCACCACTTTCACCACTAACCAGGATGGACTGGCTTCGGGAATCATTCACCATAGCCCTAATCAATTCAACAAATGTCAACAGAATAAATAAATCATATGGAAACAGTGCATTGCAATTCAACCACAATATAAAATGTACCTGTATGATGCATCCGCCACTGCAAAAACATGCGGACTCAACTCCCCTAATCGGATGCCCTTATATTGCTCCATCATGTACTCGTTGTACAGGTGAGGCAGCCTTGTAAAAGGATTAACAGCAATCAAGATGCTTCCGGTGTACGTCTGTTTCAATACAGACAGGTGAAAGGCCATTATAGAAAGTAGTCCATAACTAATGTGCCAGGACTAATGTAAGAATTAAGTCATGACAATCAACGGTGCAAGCAGAACATTATTGATTATTTAACATAATCAATACAAGGGAGAAGGGACTAAAATTCTTACGCAAAAAAGGACATCATTCCATACTCATGTTGACAACTCAAAATGGAAAAGTAATAATATGTGTGGGAGAAAAAAGAACATTTTTTTTCTCGAACACGCAGGAGAACTGCGTATCTTTATATTAAGAAAAAAAAAGGGGGGGGGGGGGGGGGGGGGGGGGGGGGCGGGGTGGCGCAAGAGCCCTTACAACACACACTCACACTCCTAAGCTCGGAGAAAAAAGAACATGAAAACAACAGTTATGATATTACCTATGGCATTTATTGTTTCCATATTTAGTTATTACAGATCAGATCATATTTTTTTAAAAAAAAATAGCTAGAGCCATTCATCATTCTGCTCCATAAATTTTGCAGAAGTTCTACCAAAGCAGAAATATGACTGATTAAGACATCTGAAAATCAGAATCCTGAACACAGTAGTCAGGAACTTCTGGAGAGAATGTGCTAAAGAAAAGGTGCTCCATGAAAGCAATGTGGCATGGAAAATGAACATGTGACTTGAGCTTTTCGAGTTCGTAAATTTGCAAAGAAAGCAAGTTTTCGAGTAACCAATTAATCTACATTTCAATTAGGTTGAAATGCAAATAACCACAGTAAATAAAAACAGTGCCGGTGAATCACTTACATATATCTCATTCAATGCATATCTTTTCTTCAGATTGTAAAGAACACCTGGTTCATTTAGATATGTCAGTTTGGTCATGTCATCAACATGACCCCCACCGAGATCTTCATCTGTATCCCTGGGCAATAATTTCTCTGGCGAAACTGTAATCTGAAATAAACAAAGGGATAGTTTCGGCAAATCAAATCAAGTTTCCAATGCAACAAATGAAACCATATCTTAATTAACTTTTCATAACTCAGCTCGAAATGAAAAATTGTTGATTACCAATGTGCTTCCACATTCACTGAAAATTGATCCAATATTAATATCAACCATAAGCCGCAAGGATCTTAATGGGCGTGACAAGGAGGGGAAAAACAGGTAGCAGATATTCATCAGGACACCAAACTTGCTACTTGTCCAGGGCGTACGGCGTACCCAGTGCAGAGAGCTCCCGCTCTGTGCGGGGTCTGGGGAAGGGTGTCAGTGGCAAGCCTTACCCTCGCCTGTGCAATACGAGGAGACCACGACTCGAACCCGGGACCTTCCGGTCACAGGCGGTAAGACTCTACCGCTTGCACCAGGCCCGCCTTTCAAACTTGCTACTTGTACATACAATCAACTCAAAAATCTTTCAAGCTGGGTGTCGCATGAAATTGATTAACTCAATGAATCCTAAGCTGGAACATAACATAAAATAAAATGAGCAGGATACACAGGTAACTTGTACAGTGAGAACCTGAACGGCCAATGACTGCTAAACTTGACGGAGCTATTCAGGACAATCACATTAATATAAGTTCTCAATTTCACCAGTGTACATTAAATTATGCAGAGTGAGTTCAAAAGCTATCCAAAAAAGTGTACAAAATGTAACTCATCAAAGCTACAAACCATTATTAAGATTCTATAAGAATTTGAGTTAAGAATTTCTTTGAATTAATAGTACAAACACTAAAACATGATGCATACTATATCTGCAGCACACTAACCAGTGCAGCACCGTCACCGCTTTGAATAACCTGTTCTCAGTCGTAACAAAACAACTACAAACTTGTTAAAAAAAACAAACAAGTTCAAATTTGAACCACCTCAGTTAACTCGTCAAACAACGATCAAACAAGCACCAAAGACAAGTATCGCCTCCAAATTCAAATCAGCCACAACGCCAAACAAGCACAGCGGTGACATCCGCATCCACCAAGACCTCCGAACGGCACAGCGGGAACTTAAACCGCACGGAATGAGACGAAAGCGACAGACGAAGGGAGGGAGGATTGGCTGATGGTGCACCTTTTTCCGCTGGCTCGTGAGCACGACGACGGCGCGCTCCTTCGCTTCCGCCACCTCCGCCTCCACCCACCCTTCCCCCTTCTCCTCCACCCAAACCTTCAACCCCTTCCGGTAGCTCATCCCGCCGAAACCCTAAGCTCCACGCCGCCTCCCCGAACCCTAGTCCCGCCGGGGAAACCAGTGGCGGCGAGCACGGGGAGAGCGCGGCGGACTCTGGCGTTGAGTTGGGGGGCGGCGGCGTCTTATCGGAGCTCCGATTAGAGCGGCGCGGCGGCAGCTGCTTGGAGTCGTGGTGGACTCATCGCGAAATTTTTGCTTTGTCTTGGCGCTTCTTCTCTCCCGTGCGCTTTTCAGTGGCCCGTAAGCATCGAATTGGGGTGGCTTGAGGAGAATCTCGCAGTGTGCCGGGTGCTGAGTGCAAAAATTGTACACGGAGGTGGCACGGAATTTGAATGGCCAAGGGGTGGATGCGTCATTTCAGCCAGCGTGGCAGGCACGGGGCCCGCGCGTATCAAGGCGGTGTGCAGACTTTGAGGTGGGTCCCACTGGGAAGTCCGGTCCGGTGCGTTCAAATCGGCCGATCTGGCTTATTTTAGGCTATCTTCCAAAGCAACGCTCAAAATATAAGACTCATTCGTTTTTTAACTAGCGCTATAGGCAAAAGGTTTAATAACTATTTGGCATCTTCTCCAACAACAAAATTCAAAAGAGAATCCTTTTTGCAAATGGGTTTTCAGGAAAGATGATGCTCATATTTGTGTTGTGCCTCTCAGACAATCCAAGATAGGTCTCCCGTATATGTACTCTGTTGGAGGTTGATTTTTGGTCTCTTGCTACCTATTTTGGATTTGGATGCCCATATGAATTCCTTGTTGGAGGCCGTCTTAATCGTTTGAATATGGGGGCGCTTTGCTATGTTAGGTCCTTAATGTCGTCTGTATTTCACTATCCGCGAGTTAGTCCCTAATTTCGTCTATAATTTCACTATCTGCCAGTTAGATCCCTAATGGTGTGATTACGAAGGAATTGTTGTATTTGTAAGAGCATCTCCAGCAATAGTATCTAAAACACACTACCTAAATATTTGTTTGGGTAGCCATCTATTTTTATACTACCTATCTTTTGCATTCAACTACAGCAACACTACCTAAAACATACCGCCTAAATTCATTTGCGGAGTGAATGACATGTGGGACCGTGATGTCATCCTCTCACTCTTGTTCTCTACGCAGGAGAGGACATGCCTAGAGACAGGGAAGGCCGCTGCGGGGAGGAGGCGCGCCCTTGGTGAGGTGGAGGACGGCCGTGGAGGACAGGGCGAAAGAGTCGCGCCCTCGTCGGGGCGGAGGATGGCCATGGCGGACGGGGCAGAGGAGGCGCGCCCTCGTCGGGGCGG
The DNA here is from genome assembly GCF_019320115.1 of Miscanthus floridulus. Lineage (NCBI taxonomy): Eukaryota > Viridiplantae > Streptophyta > Magnoliopsida > Poales > Poaceae > Miscanthus > Miscanthus floridulus. The sequence continues at coordinate 219,498,389 of NC_089587.1, read as the reverse complement.
GGATGGTCGTGGCTTCCACTAAGAGGAGGCGCGCATCCAGTGGCTGGGAGGGAGCGGCGCATCCGGCCACTAGGCACCAGTGTTGAGAAGGGAGCGACGTCGGGAGGGAGCACGGGGCGGCGCCAGTGGATGGGCACGGCAGTGACCCTACTCTGGCGGTGCGGGGGAAAGAGTCGAGCGAGCTCGCACGGGTGGGGAAATGACGAACAAATTTTTAGCTGCCCATATGTTAGGCCATTAAATGTAGGCAGTGGGAAGGGAAATCTGTTGAGCCAACAAAAATGGATAGTTAAGTTGGTAGCCTAATGAAGTGGGGTTTTTTACCTCTACTACCCAAATATAGGATATGTAGTGGGTTTAGGTAGCATGCTGAAAATGCTCTAAGCTTATCTTTGAATTCGTGTTTAACACTGGCCATGTGCGCTTGAACTACTTCAGCGGTACTTTTCAGCGAGCGAACAATACTTTCCTCTCACAATAAATCAACATAAGTATCAGCATAAGCTAAATTTCAGCTGTTATTAAAAAGGCATCCATGCTTTTCACAAGAGTGTCGTGTTAAGCAAGGCGCAGAATGCGTAATACGCATTGCCTATCTCTCTCGCGCAGCCCTAGCGAGCAGCCGCCACGATGAAAAGACTAGGGAGAATAAGTTTTTGATTATTCTTTGCTGCTAGAAAGAAGAAAAAAGAAGTTTCTCAACTCCGTTGTTGGTCGTTGTTCATTGGTCATCTGTTTTCAGGGCTTTTGCCAAGTGTTTGCCTATGCGATCATTCATACATGTCACACCCAATTTTAAGGATAAAATTGAATTCATAAAGCTCATGTATGCCCAGAGATCAGTCACACATATAAGTCAATAAATTATAAAAAGTATCATCACGGTGTATCTTACATCATGATTAATAATATCACATAGTCTTATACAACACAGCGGAAGATAAAATGTAAACTCTCTCATGGAACTCCATCATAGGGAAGGTCAACTGGTTGACCACAAACCTAATAATCCTTAGGAAACTCCTCATACCCGTTGTCATCTGTTACCCATCCAGGATTTTTATCCAAATATAGAAAGTAACAAGCGTAAGTACTTCCTGTACTTAACAAGATAACATGGGGTTATATAGCTCAAAAAGGAAGACACTGGTTTACTACCGTTAGCACTTTTAGTAAGTCAAGATTTTATTATCAAGTATAATTAAGTTATGCTTAAGCTCCCATTTATACCCACATAATCAGATATCAGAATTATTTGCAACATATTATCATCATATACCATCATAAATGAACCACAATGAGTAACCAATTATTCTGTGAATTTTTCGGGCCGCTCGTGACCGTGAGCATGGCTATTATAATAGTTTGTTACCCTCTGTAGAGGTGGTGCACATTTACCACGAGTCGTGATTCCTATATGCCCGGTTTAATTACTCCCATGTCACTGCCAAAATGAGCGGATAGGGTACACTATAAAGCCATTTCATAGGTTTCTCTAACAAGTTAGGACCGCTAGGTTTCCTCGGCAGACAGATGTAGGAACCCCCTTTCCTATGGCACATATCCATCGCGGCTATACACATAGGAACAGAGGCGGCCCTATACCCAACGTGGTAAGCCCCTCTTGCGCTATAAAGTTAACCTCTAACAAGCTAGAAAAGGTCCTATTACTGAGCTAAAGTCAGAGCCATATGACTCTCATGATTGCACTGTCAGTCTCAGCTTTTGCCGACAGATAAGTCCTTATGGAGGGCCGAGAGCAACATGATCGAAAGTCATTTGCTCCTTCACCCTATGGATTAGTTGTTATAAAGCATGTTTTACCTTTAGTTCCATAGAACCATTAACCATTGTATAGATCATGTTCAGTTATAACGCTAGCAATCTACCCATATGCAATTAACCCATAGGAATCAAGGAAACATGTCACCAAATAACTAGGATGTCCTTATGGTTATCAAAGTTAGACACATGCACATGAGTGAATGATTAAAGTGAATAGGACATCAAGGTAGACCCATGCTATACTTGTCTTGGTTAGCAAACTCCTGCTGGTCCTGCTGGTCATCGAAGAACTCTTGATCTCCAACGTTCTCCTCACCGTCTAAACACGACCAACATGGCAACACACAACATTCTAGGAACATTCATGCAAAGCAAACAATCCTATAGTTAGAATAGTACACCAATAGTATAGAAAACAAGATAAAATGTTTATGAAGGGAATCTATGTCTCGCTATGATCATGTCAACGCGAAGTTCACAAAAATCGGAGCTAAAACACGAAAGTTATGAATTAAACGGGTTTTCCTATAGCACTTTATTTAATTAAACCTAACCATGAAGTTTAAAAGTTACAAACTTGATTAACAGTGGTACTAACACGTAGATTATGAAATTACGAAGCTAACGCAATTTGAACGGGTTAATTCGGAGTTAAAATGAAGTTTTTATGAGCAAAACAAATCTAGTGGCATTTATGTAAATACTGAAAACGTATTTTGGGCTAAAACAGTGTACTTTATGTTTTTAAAACGAGAAAGCGTACTCTGGAAACTGCGTTAGGGACGGCAGGTTCAATTTGTCCGAAACTAAGGGACTCTTTAGCATAATCACCCGTGAAGGGGTATCGGCTTCTGTGAGCCATTGATCAAACGATGGAGGGCTCGGATTAGAGACGGGAAGAGAGAGAAAGGGAGGCCAGCGGGGAACAGTGCAGCCGTGGCAGCTTAGCCATGGCTGATGGTGAGGTGGTCACCAGCGCGTGCGAAACTCGGCCCACGGGCCACGGTTCGAAGAACCGAGGGCACCAGGAGAAGGAGGGGGGTAGGGGACCTCACCCAGGCCAAGAACGGGGCCGGAGGATGTGGCTGAGGCGACGGTCACCATGGCCGGCGGTGAGAGCACATGGCCACACGTGAAACGGGCTCTAGAAGCCATGAAACAAGATTTAAACTGCACGAGAGGAGAGAGGGGAGAACGGCGAAGCTCACCACGGTGACAAACGGGGCTGAAATCGGCTCGGGGACGGCAGTTCGCGCGGAGGGGCGGACGGCGGATCCCGGCGAGCGCTGTGGCTTCCTCGACGCCTAGCGAACATGAAGAAGAGAGTAGGGAGGTAGCAGGGGTGTGCATGGGGGTTCGACACCCTTTAAATGATGCCAGGGAGTGGGGCAACGCGCCCACGATGCCAGGAGTGGGCTGCGGTTGCGACATGGATCGGCGCGGGCGGTTGCGGGAGGAGAGGGACGACGTCGACAGGTGGGGCCAGGCGATCAGTGGCTGAGGCATAGGGAAGGGAGCGGCAGCGGTTGCCTGGCCGAGCTGGGCCAGCCCAGGAAGGGAAGAGGGGAGGGCGAGCGGGCCACGCGAAAAGAAAAAGGCCAGTTGGGCCGGAAGTGAGGAAGGGATGGAGAGAAAAGAAGAAATTCTTTTTTTAGAGTTTTTCAAAAGTATTTTTCAAATGGATTTGAATTCTTGTTTTCAAATTTGGTCAAACCAACCATCCCAAGAATGAATATGCAGCAGCATGTATGCATCAAGAGGTTACTAACCTTATAATTGATTTTAATTCCATAAAACTATTATTTCCCTAGGTTCAACGCTCACAAAAATTGCTTAAATAAATCAATTTGGCTATTTTAGAAAATGAAAATTTTTAGGGTGTGACAATTCTACCCCCTTAAGATGAATCTCATCCTCGAGATTGGTTGATCGCTTACTCAAACAGTTGCGAATAAGATTTTCTCAGATCCTCTTCTCTTTCCCAAGTAGCGTCATCCTCTAAATATCGATTCCACTACACCTTGCACATTTTTATAGTTCTGCTTCTTGTAACTCTTTCTGCAGTTTCCAAGATCTTTATCAGATACTCTTTATATGTAAGATCTTTCTTAACAGCAAGCTCTTCCAAAGGAATCTGCTCTTCTGGTACCCTCAAATACTTTTTCAATTGAGAAACATGGAACACATCATGCACACCTAGCAAACTTCAAGCAGTTCTAATTGATAGGCTACTTCTCCACGTCTCTCTAGGATCTTAAAAGGTCCAATATACCTTGGTGCCAACTTTTCCTTCATATTGAATCTTTTCACACTTCTCTTTGGTGACACCTTCAAGTACACATAATTACCAACTTCAAAAGTCAGCTCTCTTCTGCGAGTATTAGCGTAACTCTTCTATTGGGACTGAGCCACTCTTAAGTTGTCTCTAATCATTCTCACTTGTTCTTTCACGTCTCTAAGGACATCGGGTCCAAACACTTGAGTTTCACTAGTCTGATTCTAGAACAAAGGCGTTCTACATTTATGTCCATACAACGCCTCGAAAGGTGCCATCTTGAGGCTCTTCTGGTAACTGTTGTTGTATGAGTACTCTGCGTGTGGCAGACTCTTATCCCAACTATTACCTTACTACAGTGCACAAGCTCTCAACATATCTTCCAAAATTTGGTTGATTCTTTCAGTCTGTCCATCAGTTTGTGGGTGGTAAGCAGAACTGAAATTCAACTTTGTCCCCAAAGATCTATGTACTTTATGCCAGATTTATGATGTAAACTGAGTGCCTCTATCTGACACAATTTTCTTAGAAACACCATGTAAGCACACTATTCTTTCCATGTACAACTCTGCTAGCCTTGCACCCGTATAGGTAGTCTTGACTGGTAAAAAGTGAGCGACCTTGGTGAGTCGATCCACTATTACCCATATTGAATCATAACCTCTTTGAGTGCGGGGCAAACCTACGATAAAATCCATGCCAACTTGTTCCCATTTCCATTCAGGAATCTTTATTGGTTGTAACAACCCTGTAGGTCTTTGATGCTCAGCTTTCACTATTTGATAAGTGTCACACAAAGCTACATACTCTGCCACATCTCTCTTCAAACCATACCACCAATACTTCTCCTTAAGATCCAAATACATCTTGGTACTTCCAGGATGTATAGAATAAGTAGATTCATGTGCCTCTTGCAGAATTGTATCATGGATAGTCTTCACTTCAGGTACACATATCCTTTTCCTAAACTAAAGAGTACCATTCTCATCCATCCTGAATCCTGGTGCCTTTCCAAGCACTACATTCTCCGCTATCTCTTTTAGTTTTTCATCCTCCAATTGACCCTTGCGTATCTCTTGTTCTAATGTAGGCTCTATCACCAATTCCATTGTATTAGTGACAAAACTCAAGTTGAGATGCTCCATTTCAGCACACAACTCTATTGACATAAATGTCATCCCAAGTCCATTAGCATAACTCTTCCTGCTAAGTGCATCAACTACGATATTTGCTTTTCCTGGATGATAATGCACTTCTAAGTCATAGTCTTTTATCAATTTTAACCAACGACGTTGTCTCAGATTCAGATCTGATTGGGTAAAGATATACTTCAAACTCTTATGATCTGTATAGATATCACTCTTATGCCCAATTAGATAATGTCACTAGATTTTCAAAGCATGTACCACAGCTGCCAATTCCAAGTCATGAGTAGGGTAATTCAACTCATGCTTCCTCAATTGTCTAGATGCATATGCCACCACTCTTTCTTCTTGCATAAGCACACATCCAAGGCCCAAATGGGATGCATCACGATATATAGAGAAGTTCTTGCTTAAGTCGGGCAAAATCAATACTAGAGCTGTAGTCAATCTCTTCTTTAGCTAAAATTTGCTTGGCATTTATCAGACCATACAAATTTGGCATTCTTTTCCAATAGAGCTGTCATAGGCTTATCAAGCTTGGAAAAACCTTCAATGAATCTCCTATAATATCCAGCCAATCTCAAAAAGCTACGAATCTCAGTTACACTGGTTGGTGGTTTCCAATTCAACACATCTTATACTTTGCCTAGATCTAGTGCTATTCCACTATTGGAGACAACATGGCCTAGAAAAGAGACCTTCTTCAACCAAAACTCACACTTGCTCTGCTTAGCATACAACTTATGTTCTCTAAGCTTTTGTAAGACCAACCTTATATATTCAGCATGTTCTTCTTCGGTCTTGGAGAATATCAGTATGTCATCAATGAATACCACCATAAATTTATCGAGAAACTCCATGAACACCTTATTCATCAAATACATAAAGTATGCAGGTGCATTGGTCAATCCAAAAGACATAACGGTATACTCATATAAGCCATACCATGTAGTGAATGTTGTCTTGGGTATGTCTGAGTTTCGAATCTTAAGCTGATGGTATCCTGAGCGGAGATTAATCTTGGAGAACACGTAGGCTCCTCTTAACTGATCAAACAAATCATCAATCCTAGGTAAAGGGTATTTATTCTTAATTGTAACCTCATTAAGTAAACGGTAATCCACACACATCCGTTGACTACCATCCTTCTTATCCACAAAGATCATAGGTGCCCCCCATAGGGAAGAACTGGGGCGTATGAAATCTTTTTCTTATAACTCTTTTAGTTGTTTCTTAAGCTCTTCTAATTCATTAACCCCCATTCTATATGGACATTTAGCTATTGATGCAGTTCCAGGTAATAATTCAATAATGAATTTAATGTTTCGGTCAGGTGGCATACCTGGCAAGTCATCGAGAAAGACATCTGGGAACTCCTCCATGACATGATCTTATTCATTGGCATCACCATCCAACTGATTCACAGTGGCTGTTGGCTGAGCTTGCACTATCACTTCTACATAGATTCTATCTCCATTGGGTGATGTCACAACAATAGATTTTTCCTGACACTAAATCACTGCTCGGTGTTGTTTCATCCAATCTATTCCTAGGATAAGATCAATTCTCGCTGTTCTCAACACAATTGGTTTCACTTTGAAGCCTACCCCCCTTAAGGAAATGCTAGTTGAGGGACTCCAATAAGAAGCGGACATACTACCTCCTGGTGAATTTACTAGTATAGGGTTTTTCATGAAACACAAAGGTATGCTATGCATTCTAACAAAAGCTTGGGAAATAAATGAATGCGAAGCACCGGAATCAAAAAGTACTATAGCAGAGATAGAGTTGATGCTGAACATACCCAACATGACCTTGGGTGTCTCCTGAGTTGCATCAGATGACACATGGTTCACCTTTGCAGTGTGAGGTGGTCGGGCGTTGAACTTTGGATTGCTAGTCTGGTTCTGAGGAGCCTACTGGTTCTGCTTCTTTGAACACTGATGAGCATAGTGACCTACTTCTCCACAGTGGTAGCATGTATTGGGGTTATTGGGTGCACCACTCTTCATAGGAGCATTATTGGGCGTTCTCTGGTGTGTTGCCGGATTGCCAGTTTGTTATGGGGGACGCTGATTACCATACTGTTGCTGGTACTGAGGGCGTTGCTGGAACTGGTTATGCTGAGGATACTGACCACGATTTCCCTGGTTAGATGATCCTTGAATCCTCTACTGAAAACCCTACTGGGGATAGGCACGCGGGCGGGTGTTGCTTCCAGAAGCTTGCCCTTGAAGCCTTCTCTTCTTGGCTTCCATCTCTTTACGCTTATCGTCAACCACAATAGCGCGGTTCACCAAGGATTGAAAGTTAGGGTAGGTGTTGGACATAAGCTGGAGCTACAGGCCATCATAAAGTCCCTTAAGGAAATGGCATTGCTTCTCCTTATCCTCAGTTACATCATTTAGAGCATAGCGTGACAGTTGAGCAAACTTATCATGATACTCCGTCATAGTCATGGATCCTTGCTTAAGGGATCTGAATTCCTCTTGCTTTAATTCCACCAGTCTATCGGGGATATGATATGACCAGAAATTATCCTTGAATTCCTGCTAGGTGATAGCAGGAGCATTATTAGGGCGTCCATACTAGAAAGAATCCCACCAATTCTGAGCTGCTCCTTGAAGTTGACCAGAAGCATACAACACCTTCTCAAGATCATTGCATTGTGCTATGTTAAGTTGTTTCTCCACAACACGCAACCAATCATCTGTCTCCATAGGGTCTAAGGCATGGGTGAACACCGGTGGGCGACCCTTCATAAACTCGCCACGCTTATCTCTGACCTAAACAGGCAGTGGTACTCTTGTAGGTTCGTTATCCAAGCGTTGCATCATAGCTTGCATTAACTATGCTTGCATTCCTATCAATTATTCCATGGTCACAGGTGGTGGCGGTGGTGGATTTATGAGAGCATCACATCCACGACCACGGCCTCTGCCTCTTCCTCCTCTTGCAGCCATCTATTTTCCAACAAATGCGCAAAATTTAGAGATTTTCAAATTATAGAGTGCTTACAAAAGATAAGAAACAATGCTGAGAATTTTCTGGACAAGATTCCAAAAATAGTAGTTCAGTAAATCTATCATAACTTGAGTTTCAAAGATCCAACAGAGGTGTACCAAGAACGGTTGGAAAGCTTAGGAGATCAGCTACAACTTTTATTTAGATCACTTTTACAGATTCTAACATACACATGGTCATAAATAGAGCTAAACCGAATCTGTTCTAGGTTCTAGTCTGCGCAAGAACATCAACTTGTGACAGCTAGATCTCACAAACCTGAACAACCTTTGACTTGATTCTAGAGACATTTGAAAGATATAGAAGTGTAGATATCTCTACAAAAATTTCAAAATTTTTGACAGCCCAGATTTTGGGATACAAAATAAAGATCACATGCTGCTCTAGAAAATAGCACAACAGAGATAAGATAAAGCAAACCATCTGCATTAAGATTTTATCTAAACTTAAGGTTCCAACATAATGAATTTGTGGACATGCCCACAAACTTCTAGCAAACAACCAAACTCCAAATCAACCAAGTTCATAATTAAAAACATCTAATCATCAAAGTTCACAAGACAAAACAAGATGAGACATGACTCATGAACTAACAACGTTGTAATCTTAAACAAGGCACCTAACACCTATGGGGCGGTGCCAATCATGGTGAATGACCGGCGCTTCTTCTGGTAGATCGGTGGCTACCCAAGTTGAGCACGTAGTTCATTACTTGCTTCTGGAGGCGTTTCTCGGCCCTCTATGATGCACATAGCTCTTCCTTGACCTCTTCATCTACCCCCTGCATAGCATGGACATGCTGCACTGTTGCTTCCAGAGTTGGGTCACTCTCTAGTGGTGCAAAGACCTGCCAAACACACTTATGATCATTGCAAGGAAGGAATCTAAAACGATCCTCCCTCATGGCCTCAAAACGATGGCCATGGTAGTAGATGTAGGCATCCTACGCTGCATCTTCCATGCCATCCAATGCATGGGCCCTCCTAGCAGTGGCACGGTGGATAATCTCCACCTCATGTCCATTCTTTATGTCATTCCAAGCAGTGACAACCAGCTCTACCTTCCAAAAGGTTGCCTCCAAAGGATGCTGGTACTCTGCACAATGATAACTGATGGAGGCATGCAGATCGGGGTAATAGTCATCCAGCACATAGGCGAGGAGGGTGTGGTAGTAGGCCATCTCTGGGGCTGGCTTGAAGTAGTATTTGCACTTCCAACCTATCTCATCATCCACCATAGGGACAGCTAGGGATGGCACAGGTGTAGGTAAAGTAGCTGATGACTCCTCGGGGGTAGCTACAGTAGGATAGATCGGTGCAATAGCTAGAGTAGGAGCAGGTGCAGGTGTTGGGGTAGCCATCTCCTCATCATCGGAGATGATCACAATCTACTTCTCTGCATGTGGAGCACGTGGGGTGAACAAGGCACGGTAGCCTACAGTGCTGAGGCGGGCAGTCTTCGGGTTATGAGACATCTATAGATTTAAAGTAAGATAGAATTAGAATCAACAATTTTATATAATAGATTAAGGTATGAAAAGCATAAATATTTTAGTAAAATAACAAGAATAAGACAGTAAGCAAGAAACCAGAGGAGCAAAGATGCTAAAACAACCATTTCTAACTAGGCTTGCGTCCTACAGTCAACATGGCTCTGATATCAATTTGTCACACCCAATTTTAAGGATAAAATTGAATGCATAAAGCTCATGTGTGCCTAGGGATCAGTCACACACATAAGTCGACAAATTATAAAAAGTACCATCACAGTGTATCTTACATCACGATTAATAATATCACATAGTCTTACACAACACAGCGGAAGATAAAATGTAAACTCTCTCATGGAACTCTATCACAGGGAAGGTCAACTGGTTGACCATAAGCCTAATAATGCTCAGGGAACTCCTCATACCCGTTGTCATCTGTTACCCATCTGGGATTTTTATCTAAATATAGAAAGTAACAAGCGTAAGTACTTTCCGTACTTAACAAGATAACATGGGGTTATGTAGCTCAAAAATGAAGACACTGGTTTACTACCGTTAGCACTTTTAGTAAGTCAAGATTTTATTATCAAGTATAATCAAGTTATGCTTAAGCTCCCATTTATACCCACATAATCAGATATCAGAATTATTTGCAACATATTATCATCGTATACCATCATAAATGAACCACAATGAGTAACCAATTATTCTATGAGTTTTTTAGGCCGCTCATGACCGTGAGCACGGCTGTTATAACAGTTTGTTACCCTCTGCAGAGGTGGTGCACATTCACCGCGAGTTATGATTCCCATATGCCCGGGTTAATTACTCCCATGTCACTACTAAGGTGAGCGAGTAGGGTACACTATGAAGCCATGTCATAGGTTTCTCTAACAAGTTAGGGCCGCTAGGTTTCCTCGACAGGCAGATGTAGGAACTCCCCTTTCCTATGGCACATATCCATCGTGCCTATACACATAGAAACAGAGGCAGCCCTATACCTAACATGGCAAGCCCCTCTTGTACCATAAAGGTAACCTCTAACAAGCTAGAAAATATCCTATTACTGAGCTAAAGTGAGAGTCATATGACTCTCACGGTTGCACTGTCAGTCCTAGCTTTTGCCGACAGATAAGTCCTTATGGAGGGCCGAGAGCAATATGATCGAAAGTCATTTGCTCCTTCGCCCTATGGATTAGTTATTATAAAGCATGTTTTACCTTTAGTTCCATAGAACCATTAACCATTGTATAGATCATGTTCAGTTAGAGCGCTAGCAATCTACCCATATGCAATTAACCCATAGAAATCAAGGAAATATGTCACCAAATAACTAGGATGTCCTTATGATTATCAAAGTTAGACACATGCACATGAGTGAATGATTAAAGTGAATAGGACATCAAGGTAGGCCCATGCTATACTTGCCTTGGTTAGCAAACTCCTACTGGTCGTCGAAGAACTCTTGATCTCCAATGTTCTTCTCATCGTCTGAACACGACCAACATGGCAACACACAACATTCCAGAAACATTCATGCAAAGCAAACAATCCTATAGTTAGAACAGTACATTAACAGTATAGAAAACAAGATAAAATGTTTATGAAGAGAATCTACGTCTCGCTACGATCACGTCAACGCGAAGTTCACAAAAATCGGAGCTAAAACGCGAAAGTTATGAATTAAATGGGTTTTCCTATATCACTTTATTTAATTAAACCTAACCATGAAGTTTAAAAGTTACAAACTTGATTAACAGTGGTACTAACGCGTAGATTATGAAATTACGAAGCTAACGCAATTTGAACGGGTTAATTCGGAGCTAAACAAAGTTTTTATGAGCAAAACAAATTTAGTGGCATTTCTGTAAATACTAAAAACATATTTTGGGCTAAAACAGTGTACTTTACGTTTTCAAAACGAGAAAGCATACTCTGGAAACTCGCTAGGGATGGCGGGTTCAATTTGTCCGAAACCAAGGGACTCTTTAGCATAATCTCCCGCGAAGGGGTATCGGCTTCTGTGAGCCATTGATCAAACGATGGAGGGCTCAGATTAGAGAGGGGAAGAGAGAGAAAGGGAGGCCGGCGGGGAACAGTGCAGCCGTGGTGGCTTAGCCATGGCCGACGGCGAGGTGGTCACCAGCGTGCGTGGAACTCGGCCCACGGGCCATGGTTCGAAGAACCGAGGGCATCGGGAGAAGGAGGGGGGCAGGGGACCTCGCCCAAGCCGAGAACGGGGCCGAAGGACGTGGCTAAGGTGACGATCGCCATGGCCGGCGGTGAGAGCACACGGCCACACGCGAAACGTGCTCTAGAAGCCACGAAACAAGAATTAAACTGCACGGGAGGAGAGAGGGGAGAACGGCGAAGCTCACCGCGGTGACAAACGGGGCCGAAATTGGCTCGGGGACGGCAGTTCGTGCGGAGGGGCGGACGGCGAATCCCGGCGAGCGCTGCGGCGGTTACTGTGGCTTCCTCAGCACCTGGCGAACGTGAAGAAGAGAGCGGGGAGGCAGCAGGGGTGCGCGTAGGGGTTTGACACCCTTTAAATGATGTCGGGGAGCGGGGCGACGCGCCCACGACGCCAGGAGCGGGCGGCGGTTGCGGCATGGACCGGCGCGGGCGGTTGCGGGAGGAGAGGGACGACGCCGACAGGTGGGCCCAGACGATCAGCGGCTAAGGCGCGGGGAAGGGAGCGGCAGCGGTTGCCTGGCCGAGCTGGGCCGGCCCAGGAAGGGAAGAGGGGAGGGCGAGCGGGCCACGCGAAAAGAAAAAGGCCAGTTGGGCCGGAAGTGAGGAAGAGATGGAGAGAAAAGAATAAATTCTTTTTTTATTATTTTTAGAGTTTTTCAAAAGTATTTTTCAAATGGATTTGAATTCTTGTTTTCAAATTTGGTCAAACCAATCATCCCAAGAATGAATATGCAGCAGCATGTATGCATCAAGAGGTTACTAACCTTATAATTGATTTTAATTCCATAAAACTATTATTTCCCTAGGTTCAATGCTCACAAAAATTGCTTAAATAAATCAATTTGGCTATTTTAGAAAATGAAAATTTTCAGGGTGTGACAATACAAATCGTGATACTGATTTAGGTTTGAGATTAGCAGCTACATAAAAGCGTGGGTACAGTATAGATGTAGATCAGGTTCTGGATATAAGTATTGTATTTCAGAGTGCTTGTAACGTGATAATGTAATCGGCTATAATCTAAAATAATTCTACTTTTGTCTTAAAAAAAAAGTGTGTCGTGTTAAGCCAGAATTCTGCAAAACAAAAATTACATTTTTGAGCGAATATTTGCTCACAAGCAGGTTTGTGAGTCCCGCGTCCTTGAATTTTAAATGTGCATAACTATCTACATCTACATGGTCAAAAAGGCTTGATTAACAAACAGGACAAACATGATCGTTGTATATGTTATACTAGCGTTGACAAGGAATCATCAGAATTCGGAAACAATGAAAATTGATGGTCTAAGATTCTCTTTTATAGAGATACATTTAAAAGTGAAGGCACCTTTTGGAATATGATATTTCTCTTTTGTTTCATGCGCTTTTTCTATGTAAATAGATTGATTTCAAATTACTGTACGATTCTATATAATTTTTGCATTCTAAGGTGTCGGAAAAGAAAATGTCTTATAAAGAAGTCCATAACAACTTAACAAGGTACTTAGCAGTCTAATTTTTCACTCAATTGAAAAATGAGACAAAAAGTTTGTTAAAAAAAGATGTTATATAGTTTTTTCTTGTGCATTCATCATTTCTAAATTGATATTTCAACATTACATCAAAGGTCTCATCTATTAAAAAAAACACAATGGCATGAACAATCCTCTAGGATATTATTCTCTTGGTTTCAACTTACAACTGGTTTTAGCTTTGTTTTGAATCAAATTTTACAACTCTGGTCAAGTTTATAGAAGAAAATAACATTTGCGATGTCAAATAAATGTGCTATCAAATATATTCCATGGTGTGTGTTAAGGGGGTGTTTGGTTCCTCCTCAACTTTAGTCGCTGTCCCATCGGATGTTTAGACACATGCATGGGGTATTAAATATAGACTAATTACGAAACTAATTGCACAGTTTGCGACTAATTTGCAAGACGAATCTTTTAAGCCTAATTAGTCCATGATTTGACAATGTGGTGCTAGTAAACAATGTGCTAATGACAGATTCATTAGGCTTCGGATTATACAATTTGTTTTTTTATTAGTATCCGAACACGCCATACGACACCATCACGACACATCCTAAATTTTAGTCACCGAATTCAAACACCCCCTAGCTTTCCCGTGTGTGTGTTTTGTATTAAATACTGTAGAATGTAAGCACAAAAAGTAATTTTGTTTAGGGAGTAGCATGGGCGGAGTGCCGGAGTCCTTGACATAACTCACATCATAAGTTCATAACAAATTTTCAATTGCGAATAAATATAGGTCGCTCCCCATTCAAATTTCAAACACGCCGTAGCGCAGTACTCCTTCCACTGCGCGGCAAAGAGCACATGGGTCGCAGCACAACGTGGTGCACGGCCCAGATGCCCCAATAGGGCGAGTTCTAGACCTTGGCCCAGCGAACGCGCCGCGATTCGCTCCAGCCACCGGGCCACGGTTTTTACGAGGCCGTCGATGGCCGCCGCTTTCTCTTTCTATTATTACTCCTCGCCTGAGCAATTACCCTTGCCTTTGATAGCTAGCGGCGCCGGCCATCCCCGAGACGAGACCCCGAAGACCTGAAGAAACCATTTTTTTTTGTTCTCTCTCTCGTGTCATGGCTTCGTGCTGCACGGCGAGCCGCGTAGGACGCAAGGGTTTTTGGCTTTGTCTGGACCTGGACGGTCTGGTGCATGCGAGTGATGCCTCGCTGAGGCTGGGCCCTGCACGCAGACGCCGATCTCCGCGTGGCGTTCGTGACCGTGTCATGGCGGATGTGTTCTTGCGTGCGTGCGGTGGACTCGTCCGCGAGCGGTCTTAGGGCCGGGGGCGCCTTAAGCGGTGTATGCACGCACGGCAAATTGCCTGCCAGTATTGGAGAAGAAGCTGTGTACGTCAAAGAAAGCATTTTTCTTGTCGCTCTCGTATCGTTGTAGCCTCGAGATTTCTTCGCTTGATGGTAACCATTTACTATCAAGTACGTCCTTTTCGCACCGACCAGTGGGATGAGTACTTCCAAAATAGCGTGATTCTTAAGAGAGAAAGACAATCACAATCTATTTCAGAAGATGAACCAGGACACAGAACATACCTGGCATAAAGAAAAAGCTCAAGACGCTGAGAACCGAAAGGTCCTACATGTTTGTCATTTGCTACATGCGGTACCAGGCCCCAGGGGACGTCTACCAAACTATCACTCTATCTTCTTCTTTTTTTTTGAGCAAATACTACCACTCTATCTGGTTAGTCTAGTCTAGATTTCCTAGATTCGGGAAGGGGGAGAGAAGAGATCCACGTAAATCAGGCCCAGAACTTTAGCCCAAGCAAGAAAACTGCCTATGAAGCAATATTGGGCTCTAGTACAGCCCACTTCAAATATATACGCAGTTAGTTCAATTCGATGTCACCGACGACCCCTTCCAACCTGACAGCATCCGATCGGACGTCAGAGAAGAATTAGTAAATATACTAGTATCTTATGTCAATCAGATATTGGCAACCGGTGTGTGTATCAGCACAATTGGTTGTCATGTGGCTATTTCAATCCATTCTTTTGATCTGTTAGGGTAAGATCCAGTTTATGCAACACCCTTTTTTCTGGTGGTGAAGTTTTGTAATTTTTTTTTGAGGGTATAAAAACTCGTATTCGTTTGGGTTTCTTCAAACTATTGTTCTTTTAGTGCTTAATAGATCACGCTGTCAACAAGTGTCCTTTGTAGTATATTTATTAAAGCCTTGTATGTCAAAGGTGTGCACGTGTTCTTTTTTCTGTTTTTGTAATTGTAATTTTTAAGCTTCCGCAGACGGCGAATGATCAAAGGGCGAAGGATTAAAACGACTAGACGCGTCTTCAATGTACTCTTATTCTTAGAGATCGCTTATTTTAGGTGTCCAACTATTTGTGCCAGCTGCCAGCCATTACTTTTTTTTTAATAAATATCGGATCTGAGGTACTGTTTTGATTGGTTTTAACGTGGGGGGTTCTTTTAGAGTGGCAACAGAAAACCTGTTCGTTTGACTGCACGACACGATCATAAATTTTCAGCTGGAACAATATTTTTCTCTCATACAAACCAGCCAGCAGTACTTCTTCACGAACCAGCAACGATACGAATCAGCCAACCGAACAGACTGAACATCATTAACCAACGATACTTCTGACGTCCCACGAGTCTGTAACTACCAGCGTAGGCATTCTTTCCATTTTTGTTGTTGCTAAGGGAGTAGCTGAAAATGCTTTTTTTTCATCCTAATCCATATCAAGTGATTGCCTAGCAAAGAAATTATCGCCGATTCCTTAGTCCTTTTACCTGAAGGGAGAGCTCTTCAAAGGCGTGCAGTGCAGGCAGCTAGAAGGAAAGCGAGAGATTTCATGATGTCATGGATGGGACGTCGCTATCCATGCATATCGGGCGTTCGATTGGATGCATAAGTTGAATTTGATATCCATAACCGACAATATTCTAGATAGACGCCGGATATCTTAATCTAAAAAATTTGACGGATAAGGATATCCACATATTGATTAGCACATATTTTGTGTAACTATTAGAGTAGTATAGTGCTAATTAACATATTTTATTTTTAATTAGTAATTATAATGATAAGATTAGTGTCGGTGCATATTTATTATGGTATAATTAGTTGTTATTATTTTTAAATAATGGTCCTATTCGCTGGTTTGAAACTTGGCTGAAACTGTCTGGTTTTGTGAGAGAAAAACACTGTAGCGACAGGTTGATAAACAATATTTTGTGAGAGCAACCAGCCGGCTGGTCTGGTTTTGTGAAACCAGCGAACAACACCAATAAATATAATTAGTCGAGTATTCTCATCCCATGTAATCTCATCTATCCAACCAAACAGAAAAATAGCTTGTCTCAACCATCAAACTAAACAAACAATGTGGATTTTCATATCTCAAAATCCATAGATAACCATATCCTATCCACACTTGTCCTCAAACAAACACACCCTCAGTGGCTAGGCCCTGCCGCCTGGACAGCCTAGGACCTTGGCTCGGTGACACGACGGTACTGCGGCACGCTGCAGGAAGCAAAAGCCTCTGAACCGTCGATCACTCATTGCCTCTGAACCGTCGATCACTCAGGACGTAAAGTTTTGGATGTCACGAGTGTTATATGGAATGTCGAATTCATTACTAAACCATAAAACAAATTTATTAAATCTAATTAATCTATTATTAATACATATGTTATTATAGCAATATATTATTAAATCATGAATCAATTATGTTTAAAAGATTCGTCTCACGAGGTATTCACAAATTAGTTATTTTTTTAGTGTAACATTAAACAAAGCCTCCGCTACCGCGCTCCCTCACCGGTCACCACTGACCCTGACCGGTGACCACCATCAAAATCACCACGAAAATGCATGAAAAGCTGCGTGCGCCGGACCCTTTCCCTCGACACGACACGGGAGGCCGCGCTCCCCCCAAGATCCGCCCGGCTCCCACCAGGCCACGAGCCTGCGACTCGGCTCCACTCCAGTCGTGGCGTTTGTGCCGAGCCCGCGTCCTCGTCGCAGTCGCGGGTCACGAGGAACTCGATCGCCTCTCGCTTTTCGGCACCTCGGCTCTTGGCTGTTGTTGGCTCTTGCCCGCCATGGGCGCCATGCCATGCCAGGCGAGTCGGCAGAGGCTTTGGTGGCGCCATGCCAATGCCATCACCGCGCTGTTGCAGTTGTCCCCCATGACCCCATCAATCATTCGAACGGACACAGGTCCCTACGGCCCCTACCGGAGTACTGAATTTGTACCCGTCCCTCTGACACTCTATGTTAAAATAAAAAAGCAGCGGTAATTTGTTTTAAAAAAATAAATTTCAAATCTAACACCGTTCCTTTTTTTTATTTTCAAATCTAATATTTTTAGACGCGCCAGAGTCCGTGGCGCGACCAAAATACGTTGCCGCTCCACGTGCATCGGCGCGGCACGATCTGCCACGTCGGACAGCTATTTTCACGAAGAAATCATTGCCGTGCCCCAGCCATTGGCGCGGCAGCACTGTAGCACCGCGTCATCCAGACTGGCGCGCCAAAGCGTAACTTTAGAAAAATTGTATATTTTTCATATAATCTCGGATGAGATGATTTTTATATGAAAATTATAGCTCTCAACGAGATCTACAACTTTCTAGTTTTGAGTTTTTTCATTTGAGGTAGTTAAGATACTCAAAAAATTAAACAAATTTTCAGCAGTATATTAATCGCTTATAAGCACTTGCCGTCTTAAAAAATCATACCGTTCTTACATGGTGTCAAATGGAGGTACTTTCTCTATGAAAGTTGTAGCCCTAGATGGGATCTACAAATTTGTAGCTTTGAGTTTTTGCATTTGAGATCATTAAAATGCTTAAGAAAAATAATATAAAGTTTCAGCATCATATTAATCACGTACATACACTTGTCGTCTTGAAAAATCATATCTTTCTTATATGGTGTTAAATTGAGATATTTTCTATATGAAAGTTATAGCTCTCGGTGGAATCTACAAATTTATAGTTTTGGATTTTTACATTTAAGATCATTAAGATGCTTAAAAAATATTAATATAAAGTTTTAACATCGTATTAATCGCATACAAACGCTGGTCGTCTTGGAAAAATCATATCTTTCTTATATGGTGTCAAATTGAGATACTTTCTATATGAAAGTTATAGCCCTTCATGGGGTCTACAAATTTATAGTTTTGACTTTTGCATTTGAGGTCGTTATGGTCGGCGCGCGATGTGACTGATTACTGATCGAAAGTCATCTCGGGAATTCAAGTACTACCAAAAAAATGGATGAAGATGATTGATTTGTTAAGCTGGTGATAGATAGTTTAGTCACATGCTATTACTATCTTACTACACTTTCGTCATCATCGATTCATATAAAAGTTTTATGCAAAGACGGTGAAAAAAGTTACGCAATAATAGACATCATTAATTGTAAATTAGCGAGATCTACTAAACTTAGAAATTAAACTATGACCTTAACATATTGCTTTTATCGCTTAATGTAATTATATTCTCTCGTCATATTTTCTTGTACAAAAAATGGTACTTTTCTCTTTAACTAATGGTCAAACATGTGTGGCATGCACCAGAAAAGATTTTTCTGAAGCGTTAAGCTCAAGTACATAATTAATATACTGCTAAAATTTTATATTATTATTTAGCATCTTAATGAACTTAAATGAAAAAATCAAACTGTAAAGTTGTAGATCTTATCGAACTTTCAGGTGGTGAACTAGACTCAACTCTGCCCCAGAAAGCTCAATAATTTATTTGATCTAAATTTCTTTGGATAAAATTTGAATTGTGAACTTGAGCTTGTCACGTACCGCGACAGTGTCGCGTGGGAATTTAACACTTGTTCAAGTTTGTTTTAAACATGTCTAGTCACGTCGGGCGTCTAAGATAACGACCTTAAATAAAAAAACTTAAAACTATATATAAAGTTGTAGATCTCATCAAGAGGTATAACTTTTATGTACAAAGTATCTCCATTTGACACTATATAAGAAATATATAATTTTTCCAAGACGACAAGTGCTTGTACACAATTAATACGATGCTGAAATTTTATATTATTTTTAAGCATCTTAATGATCTCAAATATAAAAGGAGCTCTTGCATTTGTACCCTTGTTTTGTATCAAAATTATGATTTTGCCCCTATTTTTTTGACTTTGTGAATTTACCCCTACTGTGCTGTTCACGAAGCACCAGTTTGCCCCTGTTCCGTCATCCACCCCTAACGGTGTTAAACTTTGTACAAAAGGACATGAATGCCCATGCAATTTTGCCCCTGTTTGTTATGCCTAATTGTGATTTTATCCTGATTTGGAATTAGACTTTTTTATTGTATGCTGACAATTGATTAAATTTGATCAAACATATTTGGCACAACTTGCAATTATTTGAACTCAGATTTAATATTGATAAATATTCAAAATTTTGGGACCAAAAGGTTCATGATGCTGGGATGGGAGATTACATAAGATGCTACAGAGATCGATTCATATGTAGACAGTGGACTGGACGCCGCCGTGTTTCAGTGTGTTCTGGTCTCAGATTAGTTCCTGTATAGCAGAAACCAGATGTAAATGATCACGCTGCACACATACGCCTCTCCATGTACAAGCTAAGGCTAGGATCGTCAGCGACTCTAGCTTTCAGAGGCTTTGGTCTCTGCTTGATGCCGTCGCGTCCAGCGTCGGCATAGCCCTGGATGCTGCCGCCTTCTCCTGGTGAAACCTCCTGAAGTCGGCGCCGAGGCCGACGTCCACGTCCCGCTTCATCTTCTCCGCCAGCCTCGACAGAAACATATTTAGAATTAGTTGGTAGAGATAATTGAAGGCTAACCATAGTTTCAAAACCAAAGCTTGCAGCATCTGACTTTTGTAAGCATACAAAGCAACATGTAAACTGAAATAGCAGTGTCTGATAATATCCTTACTTGGTCTTTGAAATAAGCAACTGCTCTCTCTGCACACATCTCAAGGCTCTCTCCATTTGGGAGAGGAATATCATAACTGCGACGCCATTCATGAACTTGTTCTTTACCAAATCGATCAGCGGTTTCTTGCTTGTTAAGGCCTTGAAGCTCACCATACCTTAGATGGCAAGGTAAAATTACATGTCAGGTTCAACAAGAAATAATACAATGCACTAGATAATCATTCTAGAGTGTAGGAAACTCTTACATTCGTTCATTCAACTGCCAAGCTGTTATGACAGGAATGGACTGCTTCTTTGTCTCTTCACTATATATCTGACTCCACTTGTGAGCTTGTTCACTCTCATTGTGCACAACGATTGGAACCTAAAATGGTCAGTGGCAGATGCCATAACCTCTTTAGTTTATCAATTGCAAACATGAACACACTCGATATGAATACTGGAAATATAAAAGGAAAAGATTTTAAAACCTTCTTACGACGATGCTGCATCATGGCAAGCATAGCGGTCATCTGAGCCCGAATCAGCGACGAAGTGTATATTACATCAATTGGGATGTTGCATATCCTTTTTCCCGCCTCAATTGCCTCGTCAACACCCTTAGGGGTTAGGGGAACATCGACACATCCAGTAAACAGATTCTTCTCATTCCACAACGATTCTCCATGCCGTATCAGAATGAGTGTGCTTTCACCTACAAGCACGTGAACAACAATCTTATAATGTCAATGAATCAGTGTTTCGTAGAACAATTTTGTGACCGCTGCTCAGTGGAGCTGAACTTAAGAACGTACCTGATTTCTTTGGAGTTACGCTACTTTTAGGGCTCCCTGGTAGCTGAACCAGCTCAATCACTGAAGATTGGGTTTTTGAAGCACAAACTAAACCCAAATTACGGGCACTAGGGCAGCGACGCCCTACTGAAACAGAAAGCACACAGCTATTTCTCTTATCAGGATGGAAGCAGCCTATGGGCAGCAATTTGATGGATGAAAGCACATGCTGAGTTGTGGAAGTGGCCATCTGTTCCAATATACATACAACAAAATTAGTTGAATTCTTACATAGCCAGCTAAGGACTTGAAGCCCCAATTGAATGCAGTGACATTGCAAGAGACAGTGTAATTACTAAAGCCTGCTTATCCTAACATTGAGCAACCTAGAGATAAAAATCAATAAAAAAAAGGATCATTAGGATGACCATTAAAAACATTGGCAGCAGCAGCTTAAAATAGCAGCAACCGAGTCTAATTAACCCATCGAACAAGCCATTAGCACTACCACTCCAGAACCTAAGCAAAGCACGAAGATCACATACGTGGGGAACCAAGGATGCCGAACCCTGGTAGAGTAGCGCCTCGGGAACTCGACAGGGAGCGGAGAGCCTCGTTTTTCTAGGTCTAGTTGCCCGGGCGGTGGAACCGATCCCTTTGTCCTCGACGAGATCTGCAGCGGTGGCACCGGCGGCGACGGGTCGCGGAGATTAGGTGGTAGCTGGTAGCTGGCTTACCCTCGGGGATTCGTGGAGGGGCATGTCGGTGGAGATGCTCGCGCTGTTGGTCATGGCGTCCGGCGGCGACGACGGCTGCGCCTCGGCCGCCCCGGCCTTGGACCTCATGGCGCGCCGAGCTACAGGCGGTGGTGGCCTGCTCATCCATGCGTTCCGCGCACGCTGAGACCCGCGGGCGGGCGCCGCGACCTCCCCGCGACCGCCTAGAGGAAGCCGCGCGCCCCGCCGATGCAGCCGCGGCGGCCAGAAGGCAGTCGAGCCCCGCGCCCTAGAGGCAGCCCCGCCCCGCTAGTTCTTCCGCCGCTACCACTGCTCCCCTGGCCAGATCTAGTGGTGGTGCGGGGGATCGAGCCCCCTCTCTCCTCCCTCCAGCAATGGTGCGGCGCGTGGACGACGGATCCGGTGGCAGCTCGGCGCGAGGACGTCGGATCTGGTGGCGGCACGGGGAGCCCCCTATCTCCTCCCTCCAACGATGGCGTGGCACGGGGACCGAGGAGCTCCTTTGTCTCCTTCTCCGGTAGCATGGATCTAGGCGAGGAGGTCCTCCCTCTCCCTCAAGCCCGCTGGCCATGCTCACATGGCCGCAGCGCCTGGAGGAAGGTCGTGCCCACACCTAGAGCCGTGGCCCCGCGCCCACAACCAGGAGGCAACCCCTTGCCGCGCCCGCGCTCAGGAGCCACGGCCTCCCCTTCGGTGCTTCTGCAGCCGCCGTCGCCGGGAACCCGCGCTCACGAATCGCCTGAGCCCGATGCAGACAGACGACGCCCGTGCTTCAGTCTAGGATGGATGAGGAGATAAGGATAAGGGGCATTATGGTCATTTAGCCCTTGCTTTTCATATTTGTAATTTTTTAATTCGTTTAATCCATGTTCATTTGACGGACGTGAGAAGCAGGGGCAAACGGACCATTCAGTTTAAAATAACAAGGGTAAAAACACAAAGTTAAAAAAGTAGAGGCAAAGTCACAATTGGCTTACTAGACAAGGGTAAGAACATAATTATCCCAATATAAAAACCCAAACTATAAATTTGTAGATCCCACCGAGAGCTATAACTTTCATATAAAAAGTATCTCCATTTGACACCATATAAGAAATATATGATTTTTTTCAAGACGATAAGTGCATGTATGCGATTAATACGATGCTAAAATTTTATATTAATTTTTTGAGCATCTTAATGATCTCAAATGAAAAAAATCCAAAACTATAATTTTTTTATCTCACCAAGAGCTATAACTTTCATATAGAAAGTATCCCTATTTGTGTAACACCCTAAATTTTGCTTCTCTTGAAATAGAGCTAAAATGATTTAATTTTGTATTTTTATGCTCGTGAAAATATGAAAAAATAATAAATTTTTATTAGATTAAAATTTATCTTAAGGTAGAAACGTGTTTGTTGCATTCATGTCGGTCGCACCTTGTGTTTCTATGTGCAAAATATATTTTTTTAAATATGTTTAGAAGACAAATATCAATCTTTAGGAAATTTTAAGCTTCTTTTTGGAATTTAATTCCTACCTCCTTTACTTTAATTTTTATGTTCCAAGTTTTCAACAATTTTTTCATGAGCTCCAAATATATTATTTGGGTTCATCATGTTCCAAAGTGTCTCTGGGAAATTTTCCTAGATTTTTGGACGTCTCATAGTATTTTTCGTGGCTTAAATATCAATTTTGGATTTTTCTAGAATTATTTTATTCATGAAATTAATTAATTCCAAAATTAAATAATATATATCATTTTCCAACCAACTCTCAAAGCCCATGTGCAATAATCCTAATAAATCTCAAAGGCCCATGTATTTATTTACTAATGGGCTTTAATGATTATTTAGGTCTATTAGTAAATATGGAGGGTGCAACATCAATTAGTATCATATTGCTAGTTGATGTAGATACGGAGAATTTTTCTCCCTATAAATATATACAAACTCCTTGGACAAAGCACACCAAAACTATCGTAAAGGGAGCCCCTAGTTTGGGAAATCCCTCGTATAGTAAATTAGATTTTTGTCGTCCTCTCGTCGTCGCCGTCGTTGCCGCCACCACGCTGCCCGACGTCGTAGACCCACCGTCGACCACAAGAAGGCTCTAGGTGAGCTCGCTGTCTTCTTCTCTTATTCCCTATGCTATCGGCTCATCAAACCGTGGCCTCTAGGACCCAAACCAAGCGCTTCGAGGAGCTTCTCGCCGTCGGTAATGGAGCTCCACCGCGCCGATTTTCTTCTTCGGTCGGTGACTCTCTCTCCCCCCTCCTTTCAATATGGGCCGTCCAGATTCAATCCAACGGTCCAAGATCGCCCGTACCCCTTCGCTGGGTTTATTTGCAAAAGTGCCCCTGTAGTTTCGCGTAATATAACCCATAGTCCATGGCGCACTTTCAGAATATATTTTCCTATTCTGAAAGCATAGTTTCTTTCTAGTAGATTCAGAATACGTTTTCACTTTCAGAAAGCGTAAAATCCCTCTATTCGATTCAAAATATGTTTTCTTCTTTTAAAAACATAGTTTCTTCGGTTAGATCCAAAATACACTTTCATCTATTTACAGTTTTGCCACTAGTCTTATTTAGGCCATAAAATCCTCGTTTTAACTCTGTTTTGATCCATTCAAGTTGTGTTAGATTTGTAATTGAGTAATCTACATGTTCATCCTACTATTAAATATATTTTCAACTTTTGAAATTCAAGGTTAGATCTAATCTATTATTTTATTAAAAAAATCTTGTTTAATTCATAACTTTTTTGTTATAGCTCCGATTAGAGTGTTTTCGTGTCTGTGTGTTCGTAGCGAGATGTAGATTTGTTTTACAAACTTTTTATCTTGATTTTATGTTTGGTGTACTATTCTAATTTAGATCTATTGTTTGCTTCGTGTATGATTGTATGGATGCTTGTGTGGTGCTTTATGATCATGTCCAAAAGAAGTTGGTGATCCAGAAGAAGTTCTTTGGAGGTTACAATTCAATAGAAGAAGGATTTGAGTATAAGGTAAGTATAGCATGGGATATTCCTTATTGTCTTATACACCTTTAATCATTTAATTCATACTACATGTGTCTACCTTGACTGCCACTAAGGATTTTCTAGTGCTTTGTTACCTTGTGTCGTGTTATCTATGGGGGTATTGCATTAGTTAGTATGATGCTAGTGCTCAATTAAAGATCATGATCTTATAACTTGACTAATGGTATATGTAATAAACATTAAAAAAATGCTTTTTAGCAACATGGAATTAGGGGGCAAGAGCATTAGGCTATTTTTATGGTGCTCTAGATTCCTTTCCCTAAGGACTTATCTGTAAGTAATCATCTAGGACTTACAATACAGCTATGAAGGCTATATGGCTCTGGCTTTAGCTTAGTATGAGGACATTTTCTAGCTTATTAGTGGTTATCTTTATTGGCGTAAGACAAATCGGGTATAGTGTGGTCTTTGTCCCATTGTGTATAGGCTACGCGTCATTGTGCCATCAAGAAAGGGGCTCTACATCTGTTTGTCGAGTGAATCTAATGGCCCTAACTTGTTAGATGAACCTTTGAAAGACTTCATAGTTATCGCACCCAATTTTATATAGCAAAACCAAGTACTCATATATGTGCGCCCAGGATGTCCAAACACACACACATATATCACAAATTATAATTGCATCAAAGTAAAGTACTTATTACATCGCATATCTCATCACAATGTTAATACAAAATTTGCTCAATAGCAATATTATTACAAACACAGCGGAAATACTAGCCCAATCTACCACAGGGACTCCAACTAGTGAATGTCATCCTAGAAGTCGTGGACATCCTCTAGAAACTCTTCATATCCATTATTTGTTACCCATCCGGGATTTTCAATGGATGTAAAGTAAGTGTAAGCTCACCATGCTTAGCAAGTATATCAAAGCGATCTATGAGGCTCAAAAGGCTTAGACACTGTTTGACCGTGGTTCGCAATTTTAGTTGATCAAGTTTTAGCATCCTGAATCACTACTTTAGTGAACAATCCCAATTTCCAAGTGATATTAAAGTATAGTCAAGTTTATCTCAATTCCCATCTATCCATAGTAACCACTAATCATGAATGATCTAGATCGCTCGTATCTGTGAGCACAACTGTTATAACAGGTCAAATATTTCTGTAGAAATTGTACAACTTTACCCACTGAGCCATGATTCCTAATGCTGGGGTTTGCAAAGCCCACTACACCTAGGAAGTATGGCAGGGTTTCACTATGTAACCCTTAGCTAGTTGCACTAACAAGTCATAACTTATTTTTGAATTAAAAAAAATTAAAAATATGAATTTACACGGTTATTGGACTACGGGTACTATTTCTAGAAAATTCAGGGACCTAAATGAATAAAAATAGGACTGATATGCATTTATTTTGAATTGATTTGGACTACGGGTTAATTAAACAAAAATAGAAGGGATTTTCTAAAAAATGTGCGTGGCTTGACTGTGGGTTGGCCACGTCGGCTAACTAGATGACACGTGGTGTGGGGGACTAGCTCGGTGCACCATGTGTGCGTGGTGGACACGCTGACGTGGCTTCGTAGGCTGGTCCAAGGGTCCATGGTGGACCCATTATGTACCGAACTAGTATGCGTAGATCAGGGCAGTTCAAAGCAGATCTAACGACGCCTATTGCACCGAGGATCTCCGTTGCTGCTTAAAACCATCGACGAGCACACCATGGCCGGTGGCGTGGCTACCACAGCGGCGAGCACCAGGATGATGATTCTGGCCATCCTGAGATAAACCAAAAGCACATACGTGATCTACAGAACCTCACGAACACACTAGAATGTAATTCGTGGGTGGGGAACACGTTGGTGGGTCGGTTCCACGGCAACACCATGGTCGGTGGCATCTGGAGGTCACCAATACGGCGTTCTAGAGCACCAAATGATGAATTAGAGGCGTAGGAAGACGGAGAAGCTCACCATGAGTCTATTAAAGGTGGTCGCGGTGTCCGAGATGAGCTCTAGAGGCGGGTCATCGACGATGGCGATGGCTAGAGAAACGATGACGGCACAGTCTAGGAGAAAACTAAGCGAATCAAGATCAAAACGGTGAATTGGAGTCACCTATGGTTGTGGGAGAACATGATGGAGCTTGGGGAGTCGTCGGCGTCGAGGTTTGAGGTGCGGGAGAGATGAATTAACAACAGCGGTGGTGACTGGTGAGCGCAAGTAGAGGAAGGGGAGAAGGAGGGCGTCGGCTTAGAGCTTTATAGGCCAGGTGGGGGTTCGGTGGATGGAAAGAGAGCGAAGCGCTCAGGTAGGATTGGCCTCCTGCCTTGCATGCGGGACAGCGGCAGCTTGCCATACATGGCCGCGCCATCGCCGGGCATCGAAGAAAGGAAAGAGTGCCGGGGAGAAGAAAGGAAAGGAATGAGGTGGGCGCTGACATGCAGGGCCAGCGGTGCAGTAAGGGAAGGGAGAAGGGAGAGCTTGCGGGTGGCTGGCGGGCGCTATGGACCAGGGTGCCAAGCTAGGCTATGCGGTGCCGAAGCAGGTTGTGAGCGTGTGATGCATGCGTGGGTGAAAGCGGGAAGGAAGGGAGGCACGTGAAGCAGGCCGCTAAGTGGGCTAGAGCGAGCAGGCCAGACATGGGAGGAAGGAAGAAAGGCGAGGGAAGGCTGCTGGACCGCCAGCAGGCTGAAACTAGGAAGAGAAAGAGGAGAAAGGCCGAGCCAGATCCTGGGGTTGGGTTGAAAAGGAAGAAAGGCAATTTTTTCAAAAACAAATCCTTTTCTATTTCTAATTTTCAAAACTAAGCCAAATTCAAATGAAATTTGAATTTAACTTCAAACCATCTAGCCCTACACTCAATCACAAACAATATGCTTCGACATGAATGCAACAAACATGTTTCTAAATCTTATAGTTAATTTTATTTAACCACAATTTATTATTTGGCCTAAGTTAAAAATACATAGAAAATTAAATAAATGCTCAAAATTAATTGCTAATTTGTAGTTAAAATTTTTGGGTATTATAAACCTACCCCCTTAAGATGAATCTCGTCCTCAAGATTTGGATGGTTCAAAGAGATTGGGATAGTCTGATCTTAGATCTTCCTCTCTTTCTCAAGTTGCCTCATCCACAGAGTGTCTGTTCCACTGAACCTTACACATTCTTATTATCTTGCTTCTTGTGATTCTCTCCGCTGTTTCTAAGATTCTTACTAGATATTCATTGTACGATAGATCCTCTTGGATATCTAGTTCTTCCAAAGGTAGTTATTCCTTAGGTACTCTCAAACATTTCTTAAGTTGTGACATATGAAAGACATCATGAACATCTGAGAGTTGTTCCGGTAATTCCAGCTGATAAGCAACTTCTCCTCTCCTGTTGATGATCTTGAATGGTCCCACATACTTAGGTGACAACTTTCCCTTGGTATGAAATCTCTTAACTCCTTTCATAGGTGAAACTTTGAGATAAACAAAGTCACCAATTTCAAATGCCAAATCTCTTCTCCTTGTGTCAGCATAGCTTTTCTATCGAGACTGTGCAACCTTCAAGTTTTGCATTATTGTTTGTACTTGTTTCTCTACCAGTTGCAAAATGTCTGGTCCAAAGACTTGAGTTTCCCCTATTTGATTCTAAAACAATGGGGTTCTACACTTTCTGCCATACAATGCATCAAACAGTGCCATCTTAAGACTCTTTTGTTGGCTATTATTATAAGAGAATTCTGCATAGGGCAAAATTTTATCCCAACATGTCTCGTACTGCAGAGCACAAGCTCTTAGCATATCCTCTAAGATCTGATTTGTTCTCTCGATTTGCCCATGTGTCTGAGTATGATAAGCTGAGCTAAAGTTCAACTTTGTATCCATGGACCCATGCAATTTCTACCAAAAATGTGATGTGAACCGTGTACCCCTATCTAAAACAATCTTCTTTGGTACTCCATGTAAACATACAATCCTCTCCATATATAGCTCTACCAACTTTGCACCAGAATAAGTTGTCTTGATAGGGATGAAATGTGCTACTTTTGTTAGACGGTCTACTATTACCTAGATAGAGTCATATCCCCTCTATGTACGGGGTAATCCCACTATGAAGTCCATTCCAACTTCTTCCTATTTCCACTCGAGTATGTTCATAGGTTGTAGTAAACCTACTGGCCTTTGATGCTCTGCCTTTACTCTTTAGCACATATCACATATGGCCACATGTTCTGCTATATTTCATTTCAGTCCATACCACCAATATCTCTCTTTAAGATCAAGGTACATTTTAGTACTCCCTAGGTGTATGGAATAGGCCAAGTCATGAGCTTCCCTCAAAATAAACTCCCTAATAGATTTCACTTCTGGCATACAAATCCTTTTACCAAACCATATTGTTCCTTGATCATCCATGTGGAATCCAGGGCCTTTACCAATCATAATACGTTCACCAATATCCTTGATCCTCTCATCATTCAACTATCCCTTACGAATATCCTATTCTAGAGTAGGTTCTACCTCTAACTCCATGGTGTTAGCCACAATATCCAAATTTAGGTATTCAAACTCCTCACACAACTCTTTAGGTAACTGAGTTGTATAAGCCATGTTCACATAACTCCTCCTACTCAAGGCATCTGCTACAACATTGGCCTTTCCCGGGTGATAGTGTATCTTTAAATCATAATCCTTGATTAACTCTAGCCATCTACGCTACCTCAAATTCAGATATGACTATGTGAATATATACTTCAAACTCTTATGGTCCATATAAATCTCACACTTCTGACCAATTAGGTAATGCCTCTAAATCTTGAGAGCATGTACCACAGCTGCTAACTCCAGATCATGACTCGAATAATTTAACTCATGTTTCCTCAGCTATCTAGATACATAAGCAACCACTCTACCCTCTTACATAAGAACGTAGCCTAAACCTTACCATGAGGCATCACAATAGATAGAGAAGCTTTTGGTAAGATCAGGTAGGATAAGCACCAGGGCAAAAGTCATTCTCTTCTTCAACTCCTCAAAACTATCCTGACATTGCTTAGTCCATACAAATTTGGCATTCTTCTCTAATAGAGCAGTTGTGGGTTTTGCTAACTTAGAGAATCCCTCGATGAATCTCCTATAGTATCCAACCATACCAAGGAAACTCCGAATCTCACTGACATCCTGAGGTGGCTTCCAACTCAACACATCTCTAACCTTCTTGGGATCTACTGCTACTCCTCCATTAGAGATTATGTGGCCAAGGAAAGATACTTCTTTTAGCCAGAACTCACATTTGCTAAACTTAGTATTGATATAATGTTCTCTAAGCTTCTGCAACACTAACCTTAAATGTTCCTCATGTTCTTCTTCATTCTTAGAGTAGACTAATATATCATCAATGAACACCACGACAAACTTATTAAGGTACTCCATGAATACTTTGTTCATCAAATACATGA
This sequence comes from Miscanthus floridulus, assembly GCF_019320115.1. Classification (NCBI taxonomy): domain Eukaryota; kingdom Viridiplantae; phylum Streptophyta; class Magnoliopsida; order Poales; family Poaceae; genus Miscanthus; species Miscanthus floridulus. Next base: position 219,468,097 of record NC_089587.1, on the reverse strand, counting down.
AGTGAGCAGGTGCATTCGTCAGACCAAAGGACATAACTATGAACTCATATAGTCCATATCAAGTCTCAAAAGTAGTTTTGGGGATGTTAGTATGCCTTATTCTCAACTGATGGTATCTAGATCGAAGGTCGATCATGGAAAACACACAAGCCCCTTTAACTAATCAAACAGGTCATCGATTCTAGGCAGTGGATACTTGTTCTTAATTGTGACCTCATTAAGTGATATGTAATCTATACACATTCTCTGTGTACCATCTTTCTTCTCTACAAATAGTACTGGTGCACCCCAAGGTGAAGAACTAGGTTGGACATAACCTTTATCTAGTAATTCCTTTAATTATTTCTTATGTTCTGCTAATTCATTCACTCCCATTCTATAAGGTCTCTTAGCTATGGGTGCAGTTCTAGGTAAAAGTTTAATTATAAACTCAATGTCTTGTTTAGGTGGCATACCTAGTAACACCCTAGGGAAGACATCTGGATACTCATTTACTATCCATATATCCTATAGGGCATAGGGTTGTGCCTTCCAATTGATTAACCCGATAGATTTCCACGGCTGACTGTGTTCCCACGTACTCAACTTTCTCTCCAAATGAAGTGGTAAGATTCACATAACTGTTTCCATAATTAATGACTGCCTTCTAGGATCTTAACCAATCCATACCCAAAATGGCATCAATACTAGATGAGTCTATGACTACAAGGATAGCTTGAAATTCTACCCCTTATGTTGAGACTAGGAGCTAAGCATATCCAATTGGCTTTCATTTCCCCTCTAGGTGAGTTTACTAACATGGGTTTCTTCATAACACATACTGGAATGTATATGATATGAAGGAATGCGAAGCACTAGAATCAAAAGTACTGTAGCTGAGTTCGAGTTGACCAAAAACGTATCAATCACCACATCTAGTGCCTTCTGAGCTGTTTTAGCAGTCACATGATTCACCTTCGCCTTGACATAGTTCTACTATATGTTAGCCATCCTCTTGGGGCATCTATTTGAGAAATGTCCTGGCTCTCCACAATTGAAGCATCTATTATCATTAACTGCATTTGGCACCTTTGGTGCGCCATTCTTCTACGGAGCACTGGGGACGTTATTCCTCACAGGAACATTGTTGGACTACTGCTGGCACTGAGCTGGTGCCTTGTACTACTGCTGCTGCTGCTACTGTTGTGCACGCTGGGGTTGCTGGTTGCGGTTGACTAGATCGGACTAACCCTGGTAGCGTTGCTGTGGTTGAGCTTGTTGAGGATTAGCATGGAAGCAAGAGTTGCTCTTGGATTACTGTCCTTGAAACTTCCTCTTTTTGTCTTTCATCTGGCGACACTTGTTCTCTATCACCAAAGCCTTATCCACCAGCTGCTGAAAGCTAGCAAAAGTATGAGACAACAGCTAGTACTGAAGACCATCATTCAAACCTTCCATGAATAACTCCTATCTCTTCTCATCCTCTTCCACCTTAGTTGGGGCATACCATGACAATCATATGAACTTGTCACAATATTCAGCAATAGTCATGCTCCCCTATTTTAGAGCCAAGAACTCCTTCAACTTTATTAGTCCCGTAGGCACGTGGTGAGAGCGGAAAGCACTGCAAAACTCAGGCTAAGTGACGAGATTAGCTTCAGTACGGCCGAAGCAGAATGAGTCCCACTAATCCAGTGCAGCTCCTTGCAACTGTTCAGGAGCATATAGAACCTTCTCCTTATCATCACACGGGGCAATCTCTAGTTGCCTCTCAATAGCATGTAGCCAGTCGTCTACTAGGAGTAGGTTAGTGGAGTGCTTGAATACAGGTGGGTGTCCTTTCAGAAAGTCTCCCCTATTATCTCTGATGTGAGGGGGTGCATTCCCATTCCTATGCCCCATGTTCTGCATGTTCTAGGCCATCTGCTAAAGCAACTGTGTCTGCATTGTCATCAGCTGCTCCATTGTGACAGGAGGTGGCGGTGGCATGTCCTCGCCTCCCTAGTTGTTCCTCCTGGTGTTCACCATTTGTAGATGCATCATATAAGTCTCACATGTCCAAGCATATAACCTTTAAAAGATAATGGCCTAATAAGAGTAGGTGTCACTAGATCAAGACAAGAGATATACGTAGGGCATACAAGAAGACAATTGTTATAAACTTTTCTGGCGAGTTGGACAAACAGTAGTGCAGTAAAATGAGCATATCTCACTCTCTATTTATCATCTAATTTCATAATTTATCTTTCTGGAAAGCTTATGAAATTCTCTACAACTTTAATTTAGAACACGTTTTCAGATTCTGACGTTTACTTAATCAAAAAATAGACGACAAGCAGTACTATTCCAAAATTATGATAGCACAGAAATCTCAACATACAACAGCTGTATCTCACAATTTATAATAGGTATTGAGGTGATTCTAGATCCAAAAGAAAGAGTTGAAGTCTATTTATCTCCATAAAATTTTCATGACCATTGGACATCTAGAACATCAGATATGAACTGATAAAGATGGACTGCTCAAAATGATACATAATGGATAGCATGATAAAACAAAACCCAACTATTTATTCATATTATCCTTAAACCTTAATCTTAACTAAATGACCGTGGACATGCCCACATGTCATCACAATCATATCAAAGATCCAAATTAAATATTGTTCATTATGACAAACATCCAACCATGCAAGTATCAATTATTCAATCATTAAAAAAGAAACTAAACACTCTCTCGCGCATCTACGCGTGTTTATTACATATTTTAAGACTTCCTCCTATGGGTATGGGTTGACGTTGGTGCTGGTGTTGGGGTCTCCAAATTCTCCTATGTTCCTCGGGGGTGACTGAGCAGGTACACCTGGCGCTTCGACATCTAGACCTCCTTGATGTTGCTTTATTGTAGCATTCTCATGGGCAAGCTACATATATGCCTTCCCCATGACATCGAGCTCGTCCATGGCCTGATCCAAGTCAGTGTTGGTCTGAGCTAAGCACAACAAGGTAGGCCTCAGCCTCATGTTCACCTCTCTAAGTGGTGCAGCGATGTTGCATGTAGACTAGCCGCTCCAACAGCGGGGAAGATATCGGTCGTCCTCCTAGGCGATGTCATTGAAGTGGCGGTCGTGGTTGACCACCAATGCCTATCGAGCTACGTCCCTAATGGCGGCTACATGTGTGAGCCGTGCAGTGATGGCGCGGTGGATGTAGCGCACCCAAGTCCCATCGTGGATGTACACTTCTATCTCTAAGAAGCCACTATAGTCAGGGTGGGTCCAATGCTCCGTCCTGTACTAAACCGTGCATCCAGCGTGGTAGCGATGTACAAGTGCGAGAAGCTTGGGGTGGTAGTAGGCATCACCCTCCAAATCATAGTGGATCTCCACGGTCCACCCTTGAGCCAGCAATGCATCATGATCATCATCACCCCCATTTCCATCGTCTCCTCCATCATCACCACCATCACCACCATTACCATCTCCACCATCATCACCTCCATCAGAATCATAATCATTAGAGTCATCTTCATCATCAGGGTCACCAGCTCCCTCCTGGCCACCCTATCCATTCTCTTTCATGGGATCTTCCTCAGATTCCTCTATGTCAATGGGCTCCTCAAACATGGTCCCCTCTTCTGTTTCTTCATCCATGGGATCTTCCAGCATGTCTTCCAGAGGTTCAGCCCATGGGCACCTCCATAGGCGGCTCCTCTTCCATGTTCCTCAAAGCCTCCACCAGATGTACAGGTATATGCTTGTCAAATGTGAACCTAGTCCTCCTGGTGGCCATCACGATGGTCCTCTTGCGGGGTGTCAGCTTGGTGCGGGCCATCTATAAGAATGAAAAGGTTGAGTATTAGAATAAAATATTTTTTGCAACAGATAAAGAACAGAATATAAGCAAAATTTTATAGCAAATTAAAGGTAGTAAAATAAAGATAATATGATCCTAAAAACGTCCATTTCTAACTAGGTTGATCGTCCTACAGTCAGTTATAGCTCTGATACCAATTTGTCACACCCAATTTTGCATAGCAAAACCAAGTACTCATATATGTGCGACCAGGATGCCCAAACACACACATATATCACACATTGTAATAGCATCAAAGTAAAGTACTTATTACATCGCTTATCTCATCACAATGTAAATACATAGTTTGCTCAATAGCGATATTATTACAAACACAACGGAAATACTAGCCCAATCTACCATAGGGACTCCAACTAATGAACGTCATCCTAGAAGTCATGGACATCCTCTGAAAACTCTTCATATCCATTATCTATTACCCATCCGGGATTTTCATTAGATGTAAAGCAAGTGTAAGCTCACCATGCTTAGCAAGTATATCAAAGGGATCTATGAGGCTCAAAAGGCTTGACACTGTTTGACCGCGGTTCGCAATTTTAGTTGATCAAGTTTTAGAATCCTGAATCACTACTTTAGTGAACAATCCCAATTTCCAAGTGATATTAAAGTATAGTCAAGTTTATCTCAATTCCCATCCATCCACAGTGACCACTAATCATGAAGGATCTAGACCGCTCGTATCCATGAGCACGACTGTTATAACAGGTCAAATATTTCTGCAGAAATTTTACAACTTTACCCACTGAGCTGTGATTCCCAATGCTAGGGTTTACAAAGCCCACTACACCTCTACCTAGGAAGTCTAGCAGGGTTTCACTATGTAACCCTTAGCTAGTTGCACTAACAAGTCATAGCTGCTAAGGTTTTAGCCGTCTAGCCATATGTGGCCCTCCTCTAGGAGTGGCATGTGTAGGCACACAGCAGGGTACACACATCCTAGCAGGTAAGGACACATACCAACTAGTGCTCCTCTCTTACCCTTATGGAAAGCTACAGACGAGCTAGTACAATCTAGTTAACAAGTTAAAGTCGGAGCCATACGACACTCGGGGTTGTAGGAAACCTCCTAGGTGGCCGTTTTAGGATTAAGTCCTTAGGGAGAGACACTAGAGTACTCAACCCCATACTCTAGCCCCCTATCTGTTGCTAAAAAGCTTCATATTATCTCATTGCATATTGTTTTTAGTCATGTTTAACTATTATTCTATGTTAAGCGCTGCCGCATCTATCCAAAATACATACCCAAACCCTAGGTAACAAGGATATGTGGTACAAGTAATCATCTAGGTAAAGTCTTTAAAGACATATCAAATTAGACACATGCATGAATATGATGTGTAATAATTCATGGGTACAAGGGGTCTTTGGTACACTTGCCTTCTTCAAAGTTGTCCTAGGAGTACTATAGAGCCTGTTGTGGGTCCTCAGTCACCTCAAACAGCTCACCCTCTAATCATGTTCCAATCACCAATCAAGCATCGTTCTAATCATTACATGCATACAAATGAACTTCTATTAGAATAGTACACCAAACAATAGAAACATAGCTTAAAAAGTTTATAAAACCATTCTATGTATTGCTATGAACATGTGAGCGAAAGAATCACTCAAATCGGACTTAAAACGCAAAAGTTACGCATAAAATAAGGTGCAATGGCATTTCTGTAAATAAACTAAACTTATTTTTTGAATTAAAACAATTAAAAATATGAATTTACATGGTTATTGGACTTTGGGTACTATTTCTAGAAAATACAGGGACCTAAATGAATAAAAATAGGACTAATATGCATTTATTTTGAATTGATCTGGACTGCAAGTTAATTAACCAAAAATAGAAGGGCTTTTCTAAAAAATGTGCATGGCTTGACTGTGGGTTGACCGCACCGGCTAACAGGAGGACATGTGGCACGTGGGGGACTAGCTCGGTGCACCATGTGTGCGTGGTGGACATGCTGACGTGGCTCCATAGATCGGTCCATGGGTCCACGGTGGACCCGTTATGTACCAAACCAGTACGCACAGATTAGGGCCATTCAAAGCAGATCCGACGACGCCTATTGCACGAGAGGATCTCCACCGCTGCTCATAACCAACGGTGAGCACGCCATGGCCAGCGGCATGGCTACCACGGCAATGAACATTGGGATGATGATTCCGACCATCCCGAGACAAACCAAAAGCACGTATGTGATCTATAGAACCTCGCGAACACACTGGAATGTAAATCATGGGCAGGGAACACGCTGGTGGGTCAGTTCCATGGTGGCTCCATGGCCGGTGGCATCTAGAGGTCGCCGGTACGGTGTTCTAGAGCACCAAATGATGAATTTGAGGCGTGGGAAGACGGAGAAGCTCACCGTGAGTCTATTGAAGGTGGTCACAGCGTCCGGGACAGGCTCCAGAGGCGGGTCATCGACGGCGACGGTGGTTGGAGAAATGGCGATGGTGCAGGTTAGGGGAAAACTGAGCGAATCAAGATCAAAATGGAGAATTGGAGTCACCTACGGTTGTGGGAGAACACGGTGGAGCTCGGGGAGTCATCAACATCGAGGTTTGAGGCGCGGGAGAGATGAATTGATGGCGGCAGTGGTGACTGGTGAGCACGAGCAAAGGAAGGGGAGAAGGAGGGCGTCGGCTTAGAGCTTTATAGGCCAACCGAGGGTTCGTTGGATGGAAAGAGAGCGGACTGCTCGGGCGGGATTGCCCACCTACCTTGCATGTGGTTCAGCGATGGCTTGCCATACATGGTCGCGCCATCGCTGGGCGTCAAAGAAAGGAAAGAGCTCCGGGGAGAAGAAAGGAAAGAAAGGAGGCGGGCGCTGACATGTGGGGCCAGCAGCGCAGCGAGGGAAGGGAGAAGGGGGCACTTGTGGGCGGTTGGCAGGCGCTATGGGCTAGGGTGCCGAGCTGGGCCACGTGGTGCCAAAGTAGGCCACGAGCGTGCGGTGCACGCATGGGTGAAAGCGGGAAGGAAGGGTGGCGCGCGAAGCGGGCCGCCGAGTGGGCTGGAGCGAGCAGGACGAGCGCGGGAGGAAGGAAGAAAGGGGAGGGAAGGCTGCTAGGCCACCAGCAGGTCAAAACCGGGAAGAGAAAGAGGAGAAAGGCCAGGCCAGATCTTGGGGTTGGGCTGAAAAGGAAGAAAAGCAAATTTTTCAAAAACAAATCCTTTTCTATTTCTATTTTTCAAAACTAAGACATTCAAATGAAATTTGAATTTAACTTCGAACCATCTAGCCCTACACTCAATCAAAAACAATATGCTTTGGTATGAATGCAACAAACATGTTTCTAAATCTTATAGTTAATTTTATTTAACCACAATTTATTATTTGGCCTAAGTTAAAAATACATAGAAAATTAAATAAATGCTCAAAATTAATTGCTAATTTGTAGTTGAAATTTTTGGGTGTTACAATAGTGAACCCTGCCAACCTTCCTTGGAAGTGGGTCAAGAGATTAGCTATCTCGGGCGAAAGGGTAAATCACTACTCACAGTGAAAGTGTAAAACCTCTGCAGAGTGTAAAACTAGTATATCAGCTGTCGGTGCGAAAAGTGGCCAACTTATAAATATTTGCCATTTTGCCGTACGCTGTGATCGGATGTGGCCTAGCACTCAATGGCAGGAGCTCCTACGTGCGCTAAGTATTGGAACATATGCTCTTTGTAGCTTTAGAATGTCTAAAGCTAGCAAAGAGTGAGTCAGAATGATCCATCTATTGTCTGTTGTTTGTTGGATCGATCATCTGGTTGTTTTTTAATCGTCCTCTTTTAGAAGAGAGCGCATCTCCTTTTATAGATGAAGGGGATGACCTTACAAGTGAGAGTGAGGGAGTGTGTGCTACCTAGTCTTGTTGCCCACGCTGTCGGGTACGAGATGGTTTGTCGGCGCCCACAATACTATTGATGGCTTGGATGCATGTGGTTGGTTCCACCGTATTCTTCTGGTATGACAAATGTCGGCGCCTACCATGATGTAGGTTAAATGTTGAAAGTGCATCTAGCCCTTTAGTGGGTTTTGGATGATTGAATGACAACGTGATTAAAGGACTAACCCGTTTGCTAAGTGTGAACAGGTAATAGGTTATCTCATAGGTACTTAATTAAAGCCAAAATGATGTGTTGTTGTATAAACAATCTAGTTCAAGCACAAGACAACAATGCAAATGGAATTCATGTGAAGGCTTATTTCTTGTGGGATTTCCATATACTATGTGAAAGCAAGCTCATGATTATTAGTTAATGAGACAAGAGGGATTGCATATGGAATGGTCTCATATTTGAAGCTTGCTAAATTAAAATAAAAAAGATAACAATACATATGAATGGATGATTCAACACAAGATGTGACTTGATGGCTTGAGATGGTGAAGATAGCAAGGAAAGGCTTCGAGGTACTAAGCAAGGGTGAAGGGCAAGCGATGGCTTGGCGGCCGAAGAACCTAGCTAGGGTGAAGAAGAAAGTACTTGCATTTAGTTGAGGTACTAATCAAGCTAAGATGGTCATATTGATGTGAAGGATCAAATCTATAATGAAGTATTTGATGGAAGTGACTTGATACATTTGAGATTATTCAAACTTGATGAATGGAATCAAGTCACATGCTCAAATGGCTATGCTCAAGTGAAAAGATCAACATCAACATGTTAGCACCCTTACTTGATGAAGATTGGAAGGGACGGCATAAATTCAAAAGAACAACTTAAGTGGTACAAATTCATATTTCTGTTTATCTTGAGTTTAATAGGTATGACATACTACTAAGAGGGATGCATCATGTTGATAGATAATGTTTCATAAGTGCTCAAGCCAACCCATGTGAGTTTTGAGAATTTGAGCGACAAAAGAGCTAACTGATTTCTTGCTGGTCTGGCAATACCGGACGTGTCCGATATTTGTCCAGCAGTTGTAAAATTGTTGCTCTCAGATTGGTTCGTCGGGAGTTTCGACGTAGGTCGGGAGTCCCGGCATGGGTCGGGAGTTCCGACGTCTCGCACTTCAACTGACTTGGAGGGTTCACTGTCCTGGTCATACCGGACGTATCCAGTATTCATACCGGACGTGTCCGGTATGGATGACCAGAAGCCAACGGCTAGTTTTCAAAAGCCATGAGGGTCGAGAGTTCTGATGTGAGTCGGGAGTTCCGACGGTCAGGAGTTTCAACATGTGTCGGGAGTTCCGACACCTCACTAACTTTAACTTAGTTACATGTTTTTCAAATTACTGAGGGTCGGGGGTTCCGACTTGAGTCGGGAGTTCCGACGGTCGGAAGTCCCGGCATTCTTCAGGAGTTCCGACGCCTCACAACATCACTGTAACTTAGTTACCGTTGGCGCAATGTGAGTCATACCAGACGTGTCCGGTATGCATATCGGACGTGTCTGGTATTGCAATGGCTATAAAACGGCTAGTTTTTCAAGGGGGCTATAAATACCCCCAAGCCTCCACCTTTGGAGGCTACTGATTCTACCGTGAGAGACACACGTTTTTGAGCCTTGCCAACTCTCCTAAACCCTCTCTTAGTGAGTGTGTGATCCAAATTGCAAAATCAATTTGTGGGTTGAGAAAGAATTTGAAAAAGAGAGCAAGCCACCACTTGAGCACTTGTGCATATTGTCAATCTCATGATTCGCATTTGTTACTCTTGGACTCTTTGGTCCTAGATGGCTAGGCGTCGCCGGAGAGCAACCAAGAGATTGTGGTTGCTTCGGAAAGTTTGTAACGGACGATTCCGCCGCCTCAGAATCAAATTAGTGGAAGGAGGAAAAGGAGTTGGAAAAGACTCCGGCTAGAGTGACCTTCATGGTACCCTCTAGGGCTGACCTTCGCTGGGTCGCCCGCAGCCCCCTCAATGGAGAGTAGGACTCGAACGAGTCCGAACTTCGGTAAAACAAATATCGTGTCTAAATTCGCATTTTATTTGATATTTGTGTTGCTCTAGCTGTTCTGCAGGTTCTCTGTGTATATTGTCATCTCCATTAGGTGCCTGCAGTTTGGTTTGAAGATAGAAATCGAAAGGAGCAAGTTCGGGGCCGATCTGCTGAAATCGTGTATACCGAACACGTCCGGTATTCATACCGGACACGTCCGGTATTTCCTGCCTGCACTGAAAATATTTATTCTCTGTTCTAACTTGGTGTTGCAGGGTTGTAGCTTCTAGATATATTCTTTATACCTTGTTTACTTTGTGGCTAACTTGTGAGGGGTGCTAGTACTCTTAATTTGGAGTTTCCATTTTGGAAACTCCCATTTCTAATTGTTTCCGCATTTAAAGGTGTTAATTTTCAGAAACGCCTATTCACCCCCCTCTAGGCGGCATCCTAGGTCCTTTCAATTGGTATCAGAGCGAGGTTCTCACCTAAAGCTTCATCGCCATGAGAAAAGGATGTCGACGCCTATCGAGTTGGAGCCGGTGCTTCTCCAAAATGATGGTTCAAACTTTCTACCTTGGTCAATTCATGTACTCAATGCTTTTAGACATATTAGTCCTATTGTTGAGCATATTGTATTTGCAAGCATACCTCTTCCTATAGTTGATTGGAGCAACTATAAGAATTTATCAAAAGAGGAAGAGATATGCGTGCAACTCAATGCTCAAGCTATTAATATCATGTTGAGTACATTGAGTGCAAAGGTTCAAGATGAGGCCATATTCAATGGACAACCACCTCCAGAGAGTGCTCATCTCATTTGGACCAAACTCGTTGAGTTATATGGAGAATCCAAATGTGATGATGCACTTGAGGTCGAGTCAATGGAAAGTATGTCCATTGTGTCTTCATGCAGCAAAGAAGCCTCACAAGACCTCAAGAGCACCGAGCTGGAGCAAGAAGTGCAAGCAGCACATGACGTGCTATCTGCCTGCACATACCGGACGTGTCCGGTATGCCTACCGGACGTGTCCGGTATGGCCGAGGTAGCAGACCAGCAAGCAGCTGTTTGCAGCGATGCTCAAGCCTAATGGCAACCAAGTGATGAGTCAACCTCAGTATCTCATGATACTCATCACTTGTGTCTCATGGCCAAGAAAAGCAAGAAGAAGAATAACAAGAAAGATCAAGAAAAGGAGAAAGCACAAGTAGATGATCAAGATAAGAGTGACATTGAAGTTGAAGACAACTACAACCTTGATCATCTTAACCATAAAGACAAGTTCATTATCATGAAGATAGTTGAAAAGAATGATGAGCTTGAAGAAGAGATAGAGAAGCAAGAGCAATCGCTTCAAAATCAAGAAAAGTTTCTCATCTCCAAGATGGAAGAACTAAAGGCTCTAAGTGAAAGGTATGAAAAATTGTCAATTGAGCATGCTTTAGTTACTAAATCCTCTTCTAGTGTTCCACAACTAGAGAAGGAAAACTTTGAGCTCAAGGCAAGGCTAGATGAACTATCAAGCAAGTATAATGTGCTACAAGCAAATTATGTTCATCTAAAGTGCTCTCATGAGAAAGTAGTAGAATCAAGCATTATGCTTGAGGTGGCTCATGAGGTTGTGATTACATCGGTAAAATTTTGTCAACCTCTCACACATCCGCTCACTAGTACACTATCTCAATTAAATATTTCTTGTACTAATGAGTGTGCTCCTCAAGCAAGCCAATCTTCGATTGAGCTAAATCTTATAGAAAACATAGAGCTCAAAGAAGAAGTGCAAAGATTACAGAAAGATGTGATTCGGTTGAAGGGTAAGGAGAAAGAACAACCTTCTCAAGATAACCGTGATAACATGGTGAAGAAGCTTGAGAAGGGTTCAAACCTTGCTTCCTCCAAAGCCCAACAAAAGAATCACATCTCAAGCAAGGCCAACACAACCAAGAGCAAGAAACATGGAAAAGGATGTGCTATTGTTGTGGATTGTATGGACATGAGTGGGCTATGTGTCCACACAAGAGTTGGGCCAACAAGGTTGAAGCTGCCAATCAAAAGGCTTCTACCAAGGAGGCCATGCAAGTAAAGAGTCATGGACAAAGTGCTTGTCTCATGAGCAAGAAATCGGGGCATCCTACCAAGAAATGCTCAATGTACAAAGAAGCAAGAAAGGAAGCCCAAGTTGCAACTAGAAGATGCTATGGGTGCAATGAGATGGGCCACAAGGTTGATAGATGTCCATACAAGCAAAGCAAGCATAGAGCACACAAAGGCCACATATGCTATGCTTGTAGAAGAAAGAGGCATCTAAGCTATGAATGCCCAAATGGTAAAACTCCTAAGCCAAACACATTTGTTTATAAATGATATGCTTAGGAAGACCACAAATGGAGTTAGCACTTGTAAGGTGATGTGTTCATCACAAACTAATGCTAAAGCCATTTGGGTGCCTAAGCACTTGTTGACTAACTTAAAAGGACCCAACAAGAGTTGGGTACTAAAGTGTGCTTAGGTTAATGATGTAGGTACTTGGTGATGAGATGAAATCCTTGGGGTGGTTGAGCAAGCAATTTGATAATATTCACTCAATCTATCAACCAATTCTTATCATAATTCCTTATATGGTTGACCCAAAGATAATTTAATAAATATATCATCTATTTAATCCTCATCATTGGTAACAAGTACCTAAACTTTATATCATAGCCACTTTGTTCGGTTTGTGTACAAAAGGTCACAAATAGACATATTTGTGAAATATTGAAAGTGGTTAATATTTTTACTTGATGTTTATCATATTTGCCATATGTTGCTTTTATTAGCTCTCTAGTAGAGTAATTTATTTGTTGAGATGCAAGTATACAATAAATAAATATTACAGTTAAAACGAAGAATCATAAGCAGCAAATTAATTGGTTCTGTCTTGCACCTATCGGACGTGTCCGGTATTACTATCGGACGTGTCCGGTATGGCCAGGGACAGAAAGTCAGTGCTTCTATTCTGTGTATTCCGGACGTGTCCGGTATGCCTACCGGACGTGTCCGGTATTGTAGGAACCAGAACACTAATTGTATAAGCAACTGAGTTTTTGGATTCATACATTTTTTATATATCCCTAACTTACTCAGAAGCTTGTGTTTTATCAAATCTAAGTGGATTGTGAGCATCTCTTAAACTCACTTTTAACTATGACAATCTTATTTGGTTTATGGTCAAAATGAAAATTGGCTCTCAATTTCTTATTAGAATAAAAGTGCTTGTTGAAAGTCAGTCAAAATACTTGAAGCACTTATTTAGGGGGAGCTAAATTTCTATTTTGCACCATTGTGGACTAACAAATTTATCTAGCATTCTTTATAGTCCTTTGGATGAAAATGTATCTAGCATGATTATTTGGCAATTGAGGTCAACATAAAGATCATCATGCTACTTATCTTCTTAGTGGTATTCTTGTGGGCTCAAGGCAAAGGTATGTGTTTACATACATACATTGTAAGTGCATCTAAGGCCCTTTATATGTTAGAATATGCATTTGTGTGACATAGGAGAGATGTTTTTCAAAACCCCTAACTAGCATGAGTAGGAAGTGTGAATTTGAAAAACTATTTGAATCTTGGTCCTTGTGACCTAGCCTTGCCATGTGATGATTATAGCTCTCCTTGATTGTTTGATTAGCTAATCACACATGACATGGCTCTCTTAAGTCCACAATCTACTTTGTCTCACTTTATCTCTCTCAAGCAAGCAAATTATTGATTATGCCATATATTTGGAAAAGAGAAAATAAATTGATGGCATTCGATAAGAAAAGTGATAGTACTCGGTTTGGATCCAGATCATACACCTTTTTGGACTGAGCAACAACAGAGAAAGGGATTGGAAGAGTGAGAACACTTTTTGGAATTATTTGGGCCAGCCCGTGAATACCGGACGTGTCCGGTATGATACCGGACGTGTCCGGTATGAGCGGGACTATAAAAATAGAGCATACCCCTTCGGCCCAAACAGACTTGCCTCCTCCAAATCAACCAGCCGATGCCCTTCTTCCCACCTAGGGCGACCAAGGATTTCACCAAGGAAAAGAGAGAGAGGGAGATTGCATTGGAGAAGGCTTGGATCAAGGATTGAAAGCCCGTGGATTTGGATTTCACATTGCATTCTCTTCTCTCCTCTCAAGGTACCCTAATCACGGACCTCGTCCGATCTACTTGGTCAATACATGATTTGAAAATTCCTTCAGTCAATATGCTGCATTGGTGATGGAGAACCAATGCCCAAAGTTTGGTATTAATCCGTGTTGGTTTGAATCAAGGAACCCTGGTTAGGGTTGCTGGTTGCCCATACCGGATGTGTCTGGTATGCTACCGGACGTGTCCGGTATGACCCAGCAGAGCAGGCTCTCTGCTTCCTTTGATTCAATGCTATCCTAGAATTGTTTATTAGGCATAGTTTCTTCGGTATCTATGTTTTGCAAACCTTGTGATAATGGTGTGTCGAGGTGATTGTAAAACCTTGGATAAAAGAATCTATGTCTAATTATAATTCAAGAATAAGCTATGGGCATGTATCTAAAATTCTTTAGAAATCTTTGGATATAGGACAGCAGCCATGAGTGGACGATAGGAGCCGAGGTCCAAGCATAGGCATGATCCAGCACTTGAGAAGTACAAGAAGGCGAGACAGGATATGCATCCTGGATTTCAGCCAACCAGTAGGAGGTCCACCAGGGCTGCCTCTAGTGCAGCAGCTCAGTATGCAGAGGGGTCCAGGAGCTCTTCTTTTGACATAGACATTGATGAGTTCAGAGTGGAGTCTAGAGATGAAAGAAAGAGGAAGAGCACTGACAGAGGATCAGATGGTGACAGCTCAGATGAGGAGCAGGAGATTGAGGAGGAGGAGTCTGTTCCTCCAGTTTAGCACTAGCCTAGTCAGGGGATGCACTATGGTCTCCTTGAGACACGTCTGCCCAATGTACCCTCCTATGTTTCTAGGGTTGATTATAGAGGAAAGGGTATGACCAGGAGAGCCAGAGATGAGCAAAGGGTTGATCTGAGGAGCTTACCTAAGGTTCAGTACGATCACCGCTTCCAGACAGCCTTTCACCTGGACTTCTACTCCAGTGTGATTCTCACTAGGAACCCTGTGATTGCCAGATCTCAGTGGATTGATTGGCAGTATGTTACAGAGTTGTAGAAGGCCTTAGTTGATCATGCCATTGCCATTTGCCAGCGCACTGGGGTTTATGAGATCATGGAGTTCCAGCATGACTGGAACACAGAGGTAGTAGCTCAGTTCTATGCTACTCTGTTTGTTGAGGAGGATGAGAGGTAGATGCACTGGATGCTTGAGGGCTAGTGGTACAGTGTTGACTATGATATTTTTGCCGCCCATCTTGGCTTCTTAGAGGATGATCTCCAGAGGGATAGGATCCACACCGAGCAGGTGTTACCCCCTAAGCAGCTCGCGTATATGTATCCTCCTGGTGGTGAGAGAGGAGGTGTGGGGAAGGTTCTAGGTCTTTACCCTACCTATAGGTACCTGGACAGGATGTTCAGGAAGACTATTGACTGCAAGGGTGGAGACAAGGGCAACATTGCAGATTATTCCAGGAACCTACTCCATAGGATGGCACCTGATGCTCGGCCCTTCAGCGTGTTTGATTTTATTTGGTCCGAGATCAGGAGTGTTGGAGAGAGGCCCCTCAAGGGCTATGGTTTTGCTCCTTATATCATGCATATGATTGAGCAGGTGATAGGGCACACTTTTGAGTATGATAAGATTCATAAGGCCCTGAAGATTATTATAGATCTGTCTGAGATAGGGTTACCTCTAGCAGGACCAGGAGGAGCAGCCGCAGCACCAGAGGTAGATGCACCTGGGAGTGGTGCACCAGTAGGAGCCTCACCTTCACCACGTGCTCCCTCACGTTCTACTTCATGCCATGGCAGTCCTCCTTTACCTATCCATAGGCTTTTCAGCTCTATATTTGGGATGTGCCATGACATCTAGACTAGGTAGCAGAAGGAGAGGGAGGCTAGGAGGAAGGACTCTCGGACTTTGAAGCAAATTGCTTCTAATCTTGAGCTTGATCCTCCTAGGTCTCCTCTATCAGATGAGGCAGCTAGTGGGCCTGAGACTGAGGAGTAGTAGCAGGCTGGATATGATAGAGAGTATGTTGAGTTCATACAGCGATAGCAGCAGTAGCAGGCACCTGAGCACCCTAACACTCTACCACTTTAGGCTCGTGTGCCTACTCACTCTCAGCCATGTCCCAGCACTGCTGATGACTATGCTACAGATTGGTGGAGTGACCTGACAGGTGGTGGTGGCTTCTACGGGTCTGGTGGCTATGACCCGTCTGGTGTAGGTGGTTCTCGTCCAGTCGGTGTTGCACGCTCAGATGATGATGATGATGATGTTGAGTGATGACAGAGCTTAGTGACAGCTTGTAGCCCCTTTGTCCTTAGTATGTCATTGTTGGACCTTTGTGGTGATAGATGACAAAGGGGGAGAGAGACTGATTAAAGCTTCAGGATAGTTTCGTTTGCTTATCTTTGTACCTGAAGATATGTACTGCAGGCTGTAGTTTGTTTTTGAGCTTCATTGATTATATCTTGTGAGAGATGAGACTTATGCTTTATCTATGTATCTCTTGAGACATGATCTTTATCTATATATCAGTGGTTTCTGGACTTGAGAAAATTTGTAATGACTGCTATGTGTGAATTACATGTGTCATATTTATTTTCATAAGGACTATACATGCTAGAATAAAAATATTTGATGTGATGCCTTTATATTTATTCTTGTATGATATATCTTGTCATATGCATCATGGTTTCTCTTTGTCACACACACATGCACCCCACGGATGCAATGATTTAGGGGGAGTCTCCTATTTGTTTTAGTATGTGCAATTGACATTTGAGGTCAGTTTGTGAATTCTAATCATAAGCACATATTAAGGGAGAGCCTCTCATAAATCATTAAACCCAAAAGTTTAAATGTTTATATCATTTTATAAGCTTTAATCAAGTTGTCATCAATCACCAAAAAGGGGGGAGATTGAAAGTGCATCTAGCCCTTTAGTGGGTTTTGGATGATTGAATGACAACATGATTAAAGGACTAACCCATTTGCTAAGTGTGAACAGGTAATAGGTTATCTCACAGGTACTTAATGAAAGCTAAAATGATGTGTTGTTGTATAAACAATCTAGTTCAAGCACAAGACAATAATGCAAATGGAATTCATGTGGAGGCTTATTTCTTGTGGGATTTCCATGTACTATGTGAAAGCAAGCTCATGATTATTAGTTAATGAGACAAGAGGGATTGCATATGGAATGGTCTCATATTTGAAGCTTGCTAAATTAAAATGAAAAAGATAACAATACATATGAATGGATGATTCAACACAAGATATGACTTGATGGCTTGAGATGGTGAAGATAGCAAGGAAAGGCTTCGAGGTACTAAGCAAGGGTGAAGGGCAAGCGACGGCTTGGCGGCCGAAGAACCTAGCTAGGGTGAAGAAGAAAGTACTTGCATTTAGTTGAGGTACTAATCAAGCTAAGATGGTCATATTGATGTGAAGGATCAAATCTATAATGAAGTATTTGATGGAAGTGACTTGATACATTTGGGATTATTCAAACTTGATGAATGGAATCAAGTCACATGCTCAAGATGGCTATGCTCAAGTGAAAAGATCAACATCAACATGTTAGCACCCTTACTTGATGAAGATTGGAAGGGACGGCATAAATTCAAAAGAACAACTCAAGTGGTACAAATTCATATTTCTGTTTATCTTGAGTTTAATAGGTATGCCGTACTACTAAGAGGGATGCATCATGTTGATAGATAATGTTTCATAAGTGCTCAAGCCAACCCATGTGAGTTTTGAGAATTTGAGCGATAAAAGAGCTAACTAATTTCTTGCTGGTCTGGCAATACCGGACGTGTCGTGTCCGGTATTCATACCGGACGTGTCCGGTATTTGTCCAGCAGCTATAAAATTGTTGCTCTTGGATTAGTTCGTCGGGAGTTCCAACATAGGTCGGGAGTTCCAACGGTCAGGAGTCCCAGCATGGGTCGGGAGTTCTGACGTCTCGCACTTCAATCGACTTGGAGGGTTCACTATCCTGGTCATACCGGACGTGTCCGGTATGGATGACCAGAAGCCAACGGCTAGTTTTCAAAAGCCGTGAGGGTCGGGAGTTTCGACGTGAGTCGGGAGTTCCGACATGTGTCGGGAGTTCCGACACCTCACTAACTTTAACTCAGTTACATGTTTTTCAAATTACTGAGGGTCGGGGGTTCCGACTTGAGTCGGGAGTTCCGATGGTCAGAAATCCTGGCATTCTTCGGGAGTTCCGATGCCTCACAACATCACTGTAACTTAGTTACCGTTGGCGCAGTGTGAGTCATACCGCTATAAAACGACTAGTTTTTCAAGGGGGCTATAAATACTCCCAAGCCTTCACCTTTGGAGGCTGCTGATTCTGCCGTGAGAGACACACGTTTTTGAGCCTTGCCAACTCTCCTAAACCCTCTCTTAGTGAGTGTGTGATCCAAATTGCAAAATCAATTTGTGGGTTGAGAAAGAATTTGAAAAAGAGAGCAAGCCACCACTTGAGCACTTGTGCATATTGTCAATCTCGTGATTCGCATTTGTCACTCTTGGACTCTTCGGTCCTAGACGGCTAGGCGTCGCCGGAGAGCAACCGAGAGATTGTGGTTGTTTTGGAAAGTTTGTAACGGTCGATTCCGCCGCCTCGGAATCAAATTAGTGGAAGGAGGAAAAGGAGTTGGAAAAGACTCCGGCTAGAGTGACCTTCGTGGTACCCTCTAGGGTTGACCTTCGCTGGGTCGCCCACAGCCCCCTCAACGGAGAGTAAGACTCGAACGAGTCCGAACTTCGGTAAAACAAATATCGTGTCTAAATTCGCATTTTATTTGATATTTGTGTTGCTCTAGCTATTCTACAGGTTCTCTATGTATATTGTCATCTCCATTAGGTGCCTACAGTTTGGTTTGAAGATAGAAATCGAAAGGAGCAAGTTCGGGGCCGATCTGCTAAAATCATGTATACCGGACTCTTATACGTCCAGTATTTCCTGCCTGCACTGAAAATATTTATTCTCTGTTCTAACTTGGTGTTGCAGGGTTGTAGCTTCTAGATATATTCTTTATACCTTGTTTACTTTGTGGCTAACTTGTGAGGGGTGCTAGTACTCTTAATTTGGAGTTTCCATTTTGGAAACTCCCCTTTCTAATTGTTTCCGCATTTAAAGGTGTTAATTTTCAGAAACGCCTATTCACCTCCCCCTCTAGGCGGCATCCTAGGTCCTTTCAAATGTTAGCACCCACAACACTATTGGTGTTCTGACATGTCTAGAAGGTTATAAAGTACCCTTCTGACTTGACCTGATAGTACTATCCTACAGGTGTGCTAGGTACGGTCCTTGGTATTACGGTTTTAACTTCAGCGCCCTGCCTTACTTCTTCGCCTGATTCTTTGGGTCCTTACTACATTTGTCCTTTACTCCTTAGTCTTCTACAATTTGTCTCAGCACGCTTGCTTATTGCTTTGTAGGATTTGGAGATGTCGAGCCACAAGTCCCGTTTCCTCTAGGAGGAGCACACTTGGATGGAGCGGGAGGCCACGGTCTCATAGCGGGTCACCGAGCTCAAGTGCCAGCTAGAGTCCACCTATTGTGAGTCTCAAGACTAGGCGGCCGAGGCGACAGCAGCGTGGGCGGTGGAACTGCTCTCGGCGGAATGAGCGACCACCGCCAAGCGGGGACTCGACGCGATGAAGGTCTAGCTGGCGGAGACCAAGGCGGTAGAGGTCTGGCTAGCGGAGACTAAGTCAGCACTTTAGAAGTCCCTAGAGGCTCTGGTGTTAGAGCGGAAGGCCTAGTCGTAGGTCGACCAGGAAGTGCTCGTGCTCCGGGGGCAGATGCTTGGGACAGAGGAGTCGAACGTTCGGCTGTGCGAGCAGGTGACTCGGCAGGAGGAAGGACTCTCCATCCTTAAGAACACCCGCCTCGGTAAGTACATGTTACACTTTTGGTTGATGTCTTGGTATTTCCTTTCCCTCGCTTCTGAGCTTGTCATCCTTCTTCTAGAACTAGGTGGAAGGGTTGGTTCTCTAGAGTGGGACCTAGAGACGGCCAAGGCGATGATTGGTCAGAGCGTGGAGTTGCTGGCCAAGTCCCTTGAAGAGCGACGTGCTCTTGAGGGGGAGCTTGACCAAATCCACAATTCCCCTAGGTCGTTGTCTTGAAGGTGTTCGGGTCAGCGCCGAGCACCAGCATGCCCGCCATCCGACTGGTGGAGCTCCCGAATGAAGTTCGGGCGCTTATCTTAGACAGGATGTTCTACCGAACATTGGGGGTGTTGACTTCAGTGGCAATGCACCACCTGGACCTAGACTTCACCGCCATCTACAGCGGGTACACTGACGGCTAGAGCGTGGATGCCATCCATGTGCTCGGAGAAAGCTTGCTACCACATGCATAGTTGGTGGTAGAGCAAGTCTCCACGCAATGGGTGATGGAGGCTCGCCGTGCGAGCACGGCTGAAGGCACGCGCTAGGAAGATGTCGCCTAGCCTATGGATGGAGTGGAGCTTGGGTCAAAAGCAAATGTCATCCCACCTATGACTGAGCCAAACATCGTCCCATCAGAGACCAAACAACTTTTATCCTCGTTGTTTGAGCCAGCAGCTGATGCCGTGGGGTGGCCACAATAGAATGTAAAGTAAGAATAGTCAATATTTGTAAGGGATGAGTTCATTGGGGAGCCCCCTATGTAAACATTTTTGTGTATTCATGAACACATCAATTTGGCTTTGTGATGAAATCACTTCATAAAGGGAAGCTTGTCCCATCCGTTCCTTATTTTTACCCTAGCATAGCTTTGTTTCTTATTCTTTCTTTTTCACACTGGCCCATTTGAATCATAGGCTACAACCTTAAGAACCTGGGCATAGCTTGCGAGGCTCAGCTGCTCATAACCATAGGTCGTGGCGGGGTGTGATCGGTCAGAATGCTTAAAGCCTAAGTTACGTAGGGTAATTAAAGGAACAGACTACCCTTTCATTCGGATAAAAAGTATTTACTATATGATAGTAAAAAGAGAGGTGGTATCACACCCTCATGGATCACACGAGCGACCCAAGCCGAGAGTGTTTAGACTGGGGTGCTTTGTAGGAGCAAAGGTTGAATGAAAAGAAAGCGGTAAGACCGAATTTTTTAGGGGAAGAAACAACATAACTGTTCGATGATCCAAGTGTTGGTGAGAATGTTGCCGTTGTCGTCCTTCAGTCGGTAGGTGCCTGGTTGGATCACTTCAGTCATTGTATAGG
Organism: Miscanthus floridulus; assembly: GCF_019320115.1. Lineage (NCBI taxonomy): Eukaryota > Viridiplantae > Streptophyta > Magnoliopsida > Poales > Poaceae > Miscanthus > Miscanthus floridulus. Next base: position 219,446,996 of record NC_089587.1, on the reverse strand, counting down.
GTCCTTCCCATGGTGGAGAGAGTTTGTGTTTCTCCTTGGTTGGTTGGGTTCTCCAAAGTACGAGGTCTCCGACCTCGAGGATCCTCCCTCTGATTTTTCTTCCATGATACCTACGGAGAGTTTACTAGTAGCGAGCGGAGCAGATGATGGTCATCTCATGAGCCTCCTCAAGTAGGTTGACTTCATCTTGATGAGCCTCCGTGGCTCGGTCATGGTCGAAGGCCTTCACTCTTGGGGCGCTATGGTCGAGGTCGGAGGGCAGCACTGCTTCAGCTTCGTAGGCTAGGAAGAAGGGTGTGAACCCTGTGGATCAGTTTAGGGTCATCCTTAGGCTCTAGAGGATCGTTGGGACCTCTACAACCCATCGCTCGGTGTACATGTTGAGTCAGTCAAAGATGTGTGGCTTGAGTCCTTGGAGGACCATGTTGTTGGCTCACTCGACCTGACCGTTAGTATGTAGATGTTCGACCAAGGCCCTATCGATCCTAATGCTGTATCTATCATAGAAGTCTAGGAACTTCTTCTCGGTGAAGTTAGTACCATGGTCAGTGATGATACAGTTAGGAACACCATACTAGTAGATGATGTCAAGGAAGAATTTGATCGCCTCTTCCGAACGAATGTTGGTGATGGGCTTCGCCTCTATCCACTTGGTGAATTTGTCCACTGCTATGAGTAGGTGAGTGAAGTCGCTCAGGCCCTTTCTGAGGGGTCCTACCATGTCGAGGCCCTAGACCATGAATGGCTAGGTGATGGGGATGGTTTGGAGCTCCTATGCTGGCAAATGAGTTTGCTGAGCGTAGAACTAACATCCTTCACACCTGCGGATGACCTCCTCTGCTTCTCTTAGCACAGTGGGCTAGTAAAAACCTTGCCAAAAGGCTTTTCCGACCAGCGACGTTGGGGCCACATGATGTCCGTAGATTTTGACATGGACCTCGAGGAGGAGCTATTTTACTTGGTCGGTAGGGATGCACTTCATAAGTATTCCTGATGGACTTTGCTTGTAAAGTTTGTTACCAATTGTGACAAACATCTTGGTGCATCGAGCGATCCATCACGCTTTAGTCCATTAGGTGGGAGAACCTCCTCGACGAGGTAGGCGAGTAGCGATGCTCACCAGTCGGCTTGATTGAGTGCTACCACGGCGATGTTGTCACAAAAGGACCAAGGTCGGAGCCCTTGAGCACTAGGTTTGCATCAGGGTGTGTCTGGATCGAACCTTCTAGGATGCGGGCAGACGACTCATGAAGGTCGTTGTATCCAGAGTCAAAACTTGTCTGGCAGCCAATTTTGTGACAAAATCGATGGCATCGTTTTCCTTTGAGAGAATTCCTTATTTAACACTGAAGAAATTACCCGTTCCTTTTTTGGCCCTCGAAAAATTTTCGTTCCCTATTTGACACCGAGTTCAACTTTTGTTCCTTCTGTGACACTCCATTGCGTTTTCCATCTAGCCACCATTAACTACGCTGTGAAAAGATGATTTTGCCCCTGTGGGCCCTACCACCCTTCTCCCTCCTCTCCTCCTCTAGGCAGTCGCCTCGCTCCCTCCGTCTCCCCGCAGTCATGTAGACGCGCCCATCCCTCCCGATGGTGCCCTCCCCTCTCTCCCTCTCTCCACTCTCTCTCCCTCCCTCTCTCCCTCCAACTCTCCATTCCAAGCCCCTCTCCCTCCCGAGCATGGCGGTGGTCCTCCCTTCCCTAGGCGCGGCGACACCCCTCCCTTCCCTAGGCACGGTGGCGCCCCTCCCTTCCGCGCTCCTCCCTCTCCTCGATGGCGACCGGTGGTGGACTAGAAGCAGCGATGATGGTGGCGCGGTGGAGCAGGCGGCCGTGATGACGACGGTGGAGTCTAGCGAGATCCATCCTCGGGGCTCGCGGATCTGGCCTCGGGGCATGCGGATCTAGCAGATCTAGCCTCGGGGCTCACAGATCTAGCCTCGGGGCATGCGGATTCGGCCTTGGGTGACCGGCGGTGGACTAGAAGTGGCGACAATGGTGGCATGGTGGAGCAGGCGGCCGCGATGATGATAATGGAGTCCGGTGGGATCTAGCCTCGGGGCTCGTGGATCTAGCCTCGGGGCACGCGAATCCACCCACGGATCTGGCGAGCTCACCGGCGGCAAATCGAGGGCGAGCACAGGCGCAGCAGTGGCTGGATCTATTGGTGGGGAAGCCAGATTTGGCTCGATGGTGGAGGATGCGCCCCAGTGGTGGATCCAGCGAGCATCAATGGCTGCCCGTGGATGGGCTCGGTGGGCCCATGGGTGGCGGGGATGGCCAGCGGCCTTCTCCTCAGGTGGTGTGGCCGCAGACTAGGGGAGGACACAATAGCCTAGAGGAGAGGAGGGAGAAGGGTGGTGGGGGCCACAAGGGAAAAATCGTCTTTTCACAGCGCAGTTAACGATGGCCGGATGGAAAACACGATGGAGTGTCACGGAAGGAACGAAAGTTGAACTCGGTGTCAAATAGGGAATGAAAACTTTTCGAGGGCCAAGAAAGGAATGGGTCATTTCTTCAGTGTCAAATAAGGAATTCTCTCTTTTCCTTTTGGGGGACATGGTGTAGATCGATCTCCTAGAATTTGTCCTTGAGCTTGCGCACCTCCTGGCAGTATGCTGCCATGAGGGGGCTTTTGCAAGAGGATTCCTTCATGACTTGGTTGATGACCAACTCTGGGTCACCGCGGATGTAGAGCCATGTTGCACCGAGCTTGATGGTGACCTAGTCTAGCGATGTGGGATGGATGGTCCCTCTGATCAAAAGTGATTAGAGATTTTGACTAGCTAAGGAAGGAGGGGATGGCCGTTTCGACGATGCATGCCTCTCTGTAGCACACTTTGTGCTAGCGCTTGGAGTAGATAGCGTTGGATCCCCCGAAGATCATGAGGCATTCCTTAGGATCAGGAAAACTATCCTCATCCTTACCCACTATGCCTCCTTTCTTGGCTACTACCTCCTTGCCCTTTCCTTCTTTTGGCCCATCGGCCTATCGTAGGAACCGCTTGAGGAGCTCACAGTCCTTGTAGAGGTGCTTGATGGGGTAAGCATAGTTGATGCATGGGCTATCCATGAGCTTGTCAAAGTGGTCAGGCTGGCCTTGCTAGGGCTACTTGCCCATGCGATCAACTAGAGCGACCAACGTAGAGTTGGCCAGTCAGCGCTGATCCTTCTTGTTCTTTTTACCCCTCCGCGTGGAGGGGCCCTCATCTTGGTCCTCGTGCTTGGGCTTGCCCTTGTCCCAACCTCCACTAAACACTGCTCCAACCACCTCCTCGCTGAAGGCGGGGTTCGTAGCGACGTTGAGTAGGTCGCACATGGTTCAAGGCATTAGACAGCTAAGCTTGTGGATCAGGGACTCATAGGTTGTTCTAGAAAGGAATGTGCTGATGACGTCCGCATCGACGACATCAGGAAGGGAGTTGCATCATTTTGAGAACCTATGGATGTAATCCTACAAGGACTTGTTGGCCTCTTGCTAATAGCTCTTGAGGTCCTAGGAGTTTCTTGGGCAAACATACGTCCCCTAAAAATTCCCGACGAAGATCCTCTTGAGGTTCGCCCAGTCATAGATGTTGTCATGTAGGAGGAATTCAAGCCACGCTCGAACATGTTCCTCCACACAGATAGGGAGATGTTGAATGATGAAGTGGTCATCATCCACTCCTCTGGCTTGGCAGGCGAGCCTGAACTCTTTAAGCCATATGCCAGGATTCATCTCCCTAGTATATTTGGTGATGTTGGTAGGCGGTTGGAAGCGCTACAGGAACGGCGCTCTCTTGATGTGTCGGCCAAAGGCCTATGGTCCTAGGCCATCTGGGCTAAGACTCTGGTCATCGGGCCAGTGACCATGCCTAGGGTGCGTTTCATCGCTCCCCTCAATGGTCCACCCATGGCCCATGTCGCCTGCTCTCACTGCCCCTCGATGGACATCATCATCATGATGGGCTTGACACCGATTGTTCATGATGCTATGAGCATCTCGGTTTGGCCCGAGCCATTCGCGCATAGGGGGTTAGAGTGGTGCGGGCACCAGGTCAGGCCGTGGTGCAGCTACGGCCTCCTGTTCCTTGCCCGGTGACTGTAGTGGTGAGCAGATGGAGCGATTCATCTGGTGCATCCCCACTCCCCTAGTGGGGAGAGAGGCCGTGAGTCGGTGTCACGACATAGAGCTCTCCGCCTGTTGAACGGTGGCAGTTTGCACCAGCGCTCGGAGGTTTCGGTGGACCGCCTGCTCTTGGGGGTCGACAGGCTCTAGAAGGCCATGTAGGAGCATCGCTATGGTGGTGATGTTCTAGCTAGATTGACCAAACTGTGGGGATCATTCCCCCCATCCATGATGCTGCGCTGAACCTGGCGAGCGCAACCCTAGGCATCGCTTACCTAGTTACATGCATGGGGCTCAGCGTGTTGCCCTGAGCGCATCGGTGCAGGTGGTAGCTAGTTCTATTGCCTTTGTCGTAGCTCCTCACCATGCTCCTACGGACACACAAGGGCCTCCACATGAGGGTTCGAAGGGGTGTGGGGTATGTAGAGACTCTGCTACCACTAGCGATTGTCCCAGGACATCTGCCATAGCACACTCCTAGGACAAAGGGTGGCTAGGTGCCATGACGTCGCTGATGTTGGAGCCATCGCTGTCAACATCATCATCCATAAGGTTGTGAAAAGAGGCGAGAGCATAGCCCGCCATCCCCACGAATTCAGATGTGAGAGGGGGCATACACGTCTATGGGGGACACGAGGCCATAGGGGAACCAGTTGCATGGCGGTCGCAGCAGGGACAACGGGGTCCGTTCGGAGAGTCGATAGAAAACATAAAAAAGCGAGTAAAGAATAATATGTATGTTACTCATAGTGGGGTTTGAGCCCTACATAGGCTTGGAGTGAAGCCTAGGCGTCTCATTGTTGAGGTCGCCGGGTGGCCCAGAGCCGACGGAGGGTGCTCCTTCGATGGGCATCAGGACAAGTGCCTGCTCGTAGAGGTGAAGCACGCCGAGCCAATTGGCGACGAAGTCTAGGCTTCCAAAGAGGAAGGTTTGGGATGGCTCAAAGATGGGAAGAACCCACATTCCAACAGGTGGGAGTGTAGAAAACTCCAACAAGCTAAAGCGAGTTGTATCGCTTGAGCCCATCATGCCAAAGATGGTGGAAAGGTGGGCCATCCGATGATCAAAGGCATGAACGTACGATGTCCTCTCCACGGACGGCGCCAACTATCAGTGCAAAAAGTGACCAACTAGTAAATATTTATCATTTTGGCATACGTTGTGATCGAATATGGCCTAGCACTCAATGACACATGGTTTATACTAGTTTAGGCAACGTGCCCTACATCCTGTTTGAGTCGGTCGGTGACTTTATTCTGAGCCTAGGTGCTCGAAGTTTGCTATGGGGTTACAAATGTGGAGTAAGATGGAGGGTATCAGAGGTCTGGTCGGACTCTGGACCAAAGGTCTTAGAGTGACGGGAGCTCCTACATGCGCTAAGTATTAGAACATATGCTCTGTATAGCTTTAGAATGTCTAAAGCTAGCAGAGAGTGAGTTAGAATGATCCGTCTGTTGTCTGTCATTTGTTGGATCGATCCTCTGGTTGTTTTTTAATCATCCTCTGTTAGTAGAGAGCACATCCCCTTTTATAGATTAAGGGGACGACCTTACAAGTGAGAGCGAGGGAGTGTGTGCTACCTAGTCTTATTGCCCACGCCGTCGGGTACGAGATGGTTTGTCGGCGCCCATAATACTATTGATGGCTTGGATGCATGTGGTTGGTTCCACCGTGTTCTTCTGGTACAGCAAATGTCGGTGCCTACCATACTGTAGGTTAAATGTTAGCGCCCACAACACTATTGATGTTCTAACATGTCTAGAAGGTTATAAAGTACGCTTATGATATGACCTAATAGTACTGTCCTACTGGTGTGCAGGGTACGACCCTTGGTATTGTGGTTTTGACTTTAGCGCCCTACCTTACATGCTCTGCCTAATTCTTTGGGTCCTTACCGAGCGGGCATCCCCGGTTGGTTGTTTACTAGTCAGCTTCGACCGCGATGGTCGAAGAAGTGCTATAAGCAAAGGTTCGACATACTCCTGGTTAGAGAAACGAGTCAGAGTTGGAAGTGAGCGTCGCCCCTCCTTGGCCAGACCTTCCAGTCATAAAGGCAGGTCAGACTTGGAAGCGAACGTCGCCCTCCCTAGCTAGGCCTTCTAGTTGGAGAAGCGGGCCGGAGTCAGAAGCGAGCACCGTCCCTTCTTGGCTAGGCCTTCTGGTTGGAGAAGTGGGTCGGAGTCGAAAGCGAGAACCGTCCCTTCTTGGCAAGGACTTCTGGTCGAAAACTGGATCGCTCTTCTGGCCTATTGTTAGGCACTTGGGTCGACCTAGGAGTTGCGCATCATTTGCAACGTCGTCTGCTGGGCCGAGCTTTTGCTAGGAAGCAGTCCCATTAGGGACCCCAGGTTTATAAACCCGACAGGAGCCCCTGAGCCCTCGGGCGATTTAGATAGAATCGTCTTGCTTTTTTCCATTTTGACAGTGGGTGTGCGCGAGCGCACCCGTGGGTGTAGCCCCCGAGCAATTTGGGTAGAATCGTCTAGGTTTTTTTTGTTTTGACAGTGGGTGTGCGCGGGTGCAGCCGCGGGTGTAGCCCCCAAGCCCCCGAGTGATTCGGGTAGAATCATCTGGGAGGGTTTCATTTTGACAGTGGGTGCGTGCGAGCACACCCGTGGGTATAGCCTCTGATCCCCCAGACGATTCAGGTAGAATCGTCTATGGTTTTTTCATTTTGACAGCAGGGGAATTTTTTGTTTTGACAATGAGTGCATGCGAGTGCACCCGATGGGTGTAGCCCCTGAGCCTGCGTCCGACTGGTGAGTTAGTTGGAGGCAGAGCATCTTGGTACTCTTTCCTGGGGCAGCAGACTGTTGTTTGGGGTGTTCACCCACGACTTGCGTTGTCGGTTGATTTCTTGAGTCGGTGTCGGGCGACCTGAGCCCCATTGGGCTCGGTAGGGGTTGGTCTAGCTCTGTGTGTTACCCCATCCATGGTTTCCGCAATCGAAGGGGCTAAGCTAACGTTGCTTGCCTCGATGGCTCTAGCGACGCGCTCGGTGAGCTCGCTAACGGGCACGTTCGAGTTAAATTTGGGTCCATCATTTGTGACGGGGTTGGCATAGCCATCATGTGGCATCCCACTGCTCCTTAACCAATGTCCTAGTAGATGCTTGGGTTGTTTCAGAGACCGACTCAGGTGGCCCGCTGGCCTCCCCTCGATAGAGATTCTGTGGGCATGGCTCGATGTTAGGATCGAACGGGAAGGTTGAGATGACCCTGTCTGCTTCTGAGCAGATCTGGCGAGGGCTGCTGGGGCTCATCTGCATTTTCTCCCCTGGCTCTGTTTGATACGAGGCGGCCTTGAGCCCTTCACGGGCCAGCCTTTGAACCCCGGTCGGTCGTTGCTCACGTCGAATGTGGCAACTACCGCTTCATGACGCAACATGGAGCATTATGACGCATTTAACTGCATATGCGATGTTTCGGATGTATGGAATGAATGAATGACTTTATGAATGAATGTGTGAATGCGTGTATAAGTATGGATGAATGAATGATCATGTATCAGAAAAATAAAGTAGGAGAAATTGGTAGAGTTACCTTGATGACTCGAGTGATAGGTTTTGAGGAGTTTTTATCGAATATGCCCGAATGGGATTCGTGTTCATCCTTCATGACGGAGTCGACATGGCCCACATAATCTATTATTTTATTAAAAGAAATCTTGTTTAATTCATAACTTTTCCGGTATAGCTCCGATTAGAGTGCTTTTTCGCGTCTATGTGTTCGTAGCGAGACGTAGATTTGTTTTACAAACTTTTCATCTTGATTTTATGTTTAGTGTACTGTTCTAATATAGATCTATTGTTTGCTTCGTGTATGATTGCATGGATGCTTGTGTGGTGCTTTATGATCATGTCCAGTCGGTGAGCTTTGCGTTGGTGATATAAAAGAAGTTGGTGATCTAGAAGTTCTTTGGAGGTTATAATTCAATAGAAGAAGGATTTGAGTTTAAGGAAAGTATAGCATGGGATCTTCCTTGCTGTTCTATACACCTTTAATCATTTAATTTATACTGTATATGTCTACCTTGACTGCCACTAAGAATTTTCTAGTGCTTTGTTACCTTATGCCTTGTTACCTATAGGGTATTACATTGGGTAGTATGATGCTAGTGCTCAATTAAAGACTATGATTTTGTAACTTGACCAATGATATATGTAATAAACATTAAAATATGCTTTTTAGCAACATGGAATTAGGGGGCTAGAGCATTGAGTTGTTTTTATGGTTCTCTAGATTCCTCTCCCTAAGGACTTATCTGTAAATGATTATCCGAGACTTTACAGTACAGCTGTGAGGGCTATATGGCTTTGGCTTTAGCTCAGTATGAGGACATTTTCTAGTTTGTTAGTGGTTATCTTTATTGGCGTAAGAATGACTTGACGAATCGGGTATAGTGCGACCTCTATCCCATTGTGTATAGGCTGTGCGTCATTGTGCCATTGGGAAGGGGGGCTCTACATCTGTTTAGCGAGTGAATCTAATGGCCATAACTTGTTAGACGAACCTTTGAAATGCTTTATAGTGAACCCTGCCGACCTTCCTTGGAAGTGGGTCAAAAGATTAGCTATCTCGGGCGAAAGGGTAAATCATGACTAACGGTGAAAGTGTAAAACCTCTGCAGAGTGTAAAACTGGTATATCAGTCGTGCTCACGGTCACGAGCGGTGTTGGAACATTTACGGAATAGATGATCATTAATGGTTAATGATGATGAACACTGATGACACTGATGATAAAGATGCTCACTAATGAATATTGTTTATGCTATTTATTATTGATGTTTATCTGATCATGTGTTTATGGGCTTATGATAACTTTGTTGCCACCCTATTGCTAAAATCATGACTCAATAAAAGTTAATCGCAGTTAAACCAGTGTCAGCCTTTTGAGCCTTGTGAACCCCATGTTATATTTGTTGAGTACGACATGTACTTACGTTTACTTTATTTTTTACATATTTGGAAAAAAAATCCCAAATTGGTACCAGATTACTAGAGTTTGGAGGAATTAGGTTTGTGATCAACCAGTCAGTTATCCCTGTGGACTAAAATCTTCACCCGAAAATCGAAGTTGTCTTTCCGTTGTTTGCTATCTAAGGTTATATTCTTTATACTAGGAACGTTATATATTGAGCATTGTCTATTGATATTACCCTTATTTGTAGCTATATGTGATAATTGACTTTCTGTACTCACATATGGTGCGTATCTGGTTTTATTCTTAAAATCGGGTGCTACAATTTGACACCATATAAGAAATATATAATTTTTTCAAGACGACAAGTGCTTGTATGCGATTAAACGATGCTGAAACTTTATATTATTTTTCTTGAACATCTTAAAGATCTCAAATGCAAAAACTCAAAACTACAAATTTATAGATCTCATTAAGGGCTACAACTTTCATATAGAAAGTATCTCTATTTGACACCATGTAAGAACGATATGATTTTTCCAAGACGACAACACTTGTACACGATTAATATACTGCTAAAACTTTATTTATTTATTAGCATCTTAACGACCTCAAATGAAAAATCTTAAAACTAGAAAGTTGTAGATCTCGTCGAGAACTATAATTTTCATATAAAAATCATCTTCATCTAAGATCGTATAAAAAAGATATATTTTTTTTTAAAATTGCACCTAGCCACGCGCAGTCTAGATGGTGTGGCGTTACAGTGCTACCACGCCAACGGTGTTAGATTTGGAATTTGTTTTAAAAAATAGTTAAAAAAAATCCCATGAGACACTGGGACAGCCCCCATGCATGGGCATGGCCTTGGCCTCGGTCCCCATTCCCCACGGACTCAAAAGGGAAAACCGGGAAGAAAGAGAATTTTTTACAGCAGCAGTTGTTACCGGTAAGTAGGGATGAAAACGGTACGGATATTTTTCGACCGTATTCGAAACCGAATCCGTTTAAAGGAGTTAAGATCTATCCGTATCCAAGTCCAGATATCCAACATCCGATATCGTATCCATATCCGAATACTCAAATCGCATATTTATGATGTCGATATCTAATCGTATCATATCCGACATAGTTGACACTATCCGTATTCGAATCCGAACAAAAATATGAAAACAAATGTAATATCGGTGATATCTGTCCGTATCAATTATATCCAATCATATCCCAACCATGCACGGCAGGATAGTTGCCGGTGCTAACACAAGCGCCAGTGCAGTGCAGTGCAGCAGTGGCCTGGGAATCCCAGTGGCATGATCCAGGAGTAGGAAGCCCAGGATCTGGAGCCAGGATAGCGTAACAGTAACACTGCCCAGATGATCTTCAGCCAACCTTAAACAGTGCTCTGATTGAGAAGAGAATAATCCCAGCTGAATAACAGAACAAGTCAGTAAAAGCAGCCTGCACATAAATCCATTCCTTCAGTTGCACTTCGATTTTCCCAGCAAAACTCTATTTTAGTACACTTCACACAATCCCAAACCACGGGGGAAAAAGATGTGAAATAACGGAGAAAAATATCTAGTGCCTAGTGGTGTCTCGAGGAGAAGGCAGCATATTTACAGAGACTCAAAGGGCGCCAGATTTGTGAATTTGTAACCAAAATGCTGCAAACTGCAGGTTTAACTCATTGGGACCATCAGACAGACGATCCATCTACTCCGTGCTCCGTGATATCACCTCACCAAACTTCATGAAGAGCTCGGCGTCGGACGCACTGGATGAATTGGCGCAGGAGAGGGCGCTGCCACCTCGTAGACCGACATACTCGCTGACGTAGCTCGGAGCGGTGGATGACTTCTCCGACACCTGTGGCTGTGCCTGCTTTGGGAGCGCACCTGGGCGGACTAGGCTGTCCAGGACACGCGCGACCTCATGCATGGTTGGCCGATCCGATGGTTGCCTCTTGCTGCAAAGGAGTGCCAATTGGAACACCTTCTTGACCTCGCCAAGATCTTTGCACGTGTCGGTGATGTCTTGGTCGACCATCTCCATGACCGTGTTCTCTGCGGCTTTGGATAGGATCTGAAGGTAGAAGATAGCAAATGAGGACAACAACTTTCATTAGTTCAGCAAGTTACAAATACAAACATTCCTAGACAGAAGCGTTATTTCCCTGTGCCGCCAATACATCCAAGAAAGGCAGTATTAATTCAACTTTGGGATTTTATTTTAAAAAGACTAGGACGAAAGAAGTTAACAATATTACATATCAATGATCTGTGAAAAAGTAAAAGTGTGCAGCATGTAAAATTTTCTGGCACGTGATTGAAGGCAGGGGACAAGTATGGCAGGCTTTATGGGACACTGGCAAGTTATAATTGAACTTTCACCAGCCATACAATGAATCACACCACCACAGTGAGCACAGATCTATTCACATGATGGGTTTCATGTTGCTGGTCCCCTCGGATGGAACCAGATCTAATGCACTTGATTGAGTACATATTGAGCCATAAAATCCAAAGGCTTACGAAAAAAAAAAAACAAGTAAATTATTAGAAAAGTAAAAAGATACATGAAATAGTTACCAAGTGATGAAGATTGCACTCATCGTCGACAGGCTTTTTGCCAGTAAGCAACTCCAACAAGACAATGCCGTAGCTGTATACATCCGATTTCTCGTTGAGCCGGGATGTTCGTGCATACTCAGGGTCAATGTAGCCAATGGTGCCCATCACGTATGTTGATGTGTGCGTCTTCGATACACACAAGCTCTTGGCAATACCAAAGTCAGCAAGATGAGCCTCATAATCTTTGTCTAGGAGGATATTCTTTGATTTCACATCCCTGTGAATTATTCGCGGGCTGCATTCATGGTGAAGATAAGCAAGCCCATGAGCAGCACCAAGAGCAATCTTGAGGCGAGCCTCCCAATCGAGTTTCTTTTTCTTCGATGAAGCTGCTAAAATTAACAAAAATGTACCAATTAGAACCCTTTGCAGGAAGTTTACGATTGTCTTGTTAATGCATTGAAATACCCTAAGCAAAGGAACAGTGACAATATCCAGACATCTTTATAGGAAAGTGGCCATTAGGTGCTTGCTGGCAGATGAACATGTGAAAGCTAACACAAGTGAAAAAGAGACTAGTCCTCTAAATACTATGCACTTTGCCAAAAATGGTGCTATATGCAGCCTTACTCCCAAATGTAATCTGCATTTCACTCACCATGTAAAATGTCCCAGAGGCTGCCATTTTCCAAGTAATCATAGAAAAGAAGATTCCCAGAAGGTGACAGGGAGTACCCCTGAAGGCTTACAAGATTCCGGTGTTTGATGCTTCCAACAGTCTCAAGTTCAGTCTCAAATTCCTTCAAGCTCTGGGGGTAGTGAGCATATAGCTTTTTAATCGCAATCGGCTTGCAGTTCTTCAGATCACATCTGTAGACTGTACTTGAGGCTCCGTAACCAATAATGTATTTTTCGCTCAAATTTTCAGTCACCCTCATTATATCATCATATACATGGAGGGCCATGTTCATGTGGAGGATCACAAGCTTGGGAGGAACGTTGCTTGATGCTGCAGCAAGGTTATCTGTCACAGTCAATTAGTAATATTATTTAATTAAGAGCCATACAAGTCACATAAATTGTCAGCACATCTGAATTCTCAACTCGGGAGACAAGAATGAAAACTCTTTGGGACAAAATGATTTGAAACTTCCAATATGACTAAACATTAACAGTTACAAAATAGCTATTAGTTTTTTTTTTTTTTTGGTTAGAGCAACAGATGGGAAACCAAAAAGATGTATCACCTGGTTTGTTTACAGAGACATCTTTGAGCACTGGTGAATTCTGTGGCCAGCAAACAGCTACTAGGATAACCAGCAGAATAACAAGCCCTACAACACCAATACCAATAAATGCAACCTTTGGGGCCTTTGAGGTAGAGGCTGCAAACGAAAAAAGAGGGGATGGTTTATTAGTGATTTATTTATGCTCAGAGCAACTTAATGAAGGTAACAATACGCATACATCTCTTCATTCGCTCAGCACTGGGTAACTGTGTGCATGAAGAAGAGCGAAGCCAATAGCCACAAAGTCCAGGGTTACCCAAGAAGCTGGAAAGTTTAGATATAAATATGGATTTGTGAACAAAGACATTACAAAGGAATCATTTAATCCCAGAGGACAAAGAGCACCACCTGTCGGGTGAAAATCGTGAGAAGTTGTTGTCTGTAGGTACAATACCATAAAGGTGGTTGTATGATACATTTCTGCAAAAGCGCTCAAGAATAAAGGCACCATAAGTGAAAGCCAGACACAGACGTTTAAATAACTTTTTCAGCTGTTAACTTACAAGATATTGAGACTCAAGCAGTAAGTAAGTGAAGAGACATCTCCAGTAATATTATTGCTTTCTAATTTTCTGAAAGGACAAAAAAAAGGATAAAGATCAGCCTGCAATAATTGGCACAGAATGCACAGAATACACCATTAATATGCAGTCCATTGCTTGAACCTTTTTACTGTACTTTATCGTTTTATCAGTTTTGAAATGATATCAGAGGAAACATGTACACTTACAACAGTATCAGATTTTGTAGCATCCCAACCTCTTGAGGAATCAGGCCACGGAGGTGGTTGTAGGACAAATCACTGAAATGAAATAAAATGTGTCAACGTTACTTGCATAAGAAGGGGTCAACGTAGTAGAATATTCTTTCATTATAAAAAAAAAAAAACTAGTAGAGATTTTAGCACTGTTAGGTCAGAAGGTGTTTACATCTCCATGATGCTCCTCAAGTTCCCAAATTCAGCAGGAATGTATCCACCCACATTATTTTTGCTTAAGTTACTGCAGGAATTACAGTGATATCATACCATGACATCATTCAAACATTTGCATTAAAATGATAGGTTATAAGACTTACAGTCTCAAAAGATGCTCTAGTTTCCCAATAGCTGAGGGAATTGAACCAGTGATCATGTTACAGGATAAGTCCCTACAGATATCTTAATGTAAGATATCATAGCACCCAAAGCAATTACTTGAAAACAATGACCGATTAGCTGCTGGAACTTACAGAGTGTCTAAATTTCTCATTCTTGCTACCTCAATTGGAAGTGCTCCACTGAGATGATTTGATGACAGATTCCTAAAAGGTATGGATGAGTACAAATTATTAAGTGATATGATCAGATCTGTACTATTATATAGTGGCAGCCTAGTTGATCAATTAAAAATACAATTTAAACAAGAAAATATTAGGAATCACCAAACCGCTTACAGATAAGTCAGACTCTCGAGCTTGTGAAATGAACGTGGAATGGTTCCATTCAATTTATTGCCATAAGCATTGCTGTCACAAGAGCCAGAAGGTTATGTATCATGTATCAAACCGCCAAAGATGCCATAAAACTTCAGGAGAACAGATGGAACTTACAAACTAATGAGATTTGCACATGAACTTAAATTCTCAGGGATAGGTCCTATAAGGTTGTTGTTTGCAAGGTTCCTGTGAATAATAAGTGACAAGCGACATTGACAAACATCTAAATTAGCATTCCGTAAGCATCATATGTAACAAATAAAGGGCGTACCCAGTGCAGAGAGCTCCCGCTCTGTGCGGGGTCTGGGGAAGGGTGTTAGTGGCAAGCCTTACCCTCGCCTGTGCAATGCGAGGAGACCGCGACTCGAACCCGGGACCTTCCGGTCACAGGCGGTAAGACTCTACCGCTTGCACCAAGCCCGCCCTTCATCATATGTAACAAATATGAAAAGAAATATACTTACAATTCAAACAATTCTGTGAGTTTTCCAAGATCAGGAGGAATGAACCCAGTCAACAGATTGTCATTCAATTCCCTGAAACCAGTTGTATTTAAACTGGGAAGAACACTGAACTAACAAGAAGCAAAGTAACATAAAAACTACACCCTTACAGGTAATGCAGTGTCGACATATTACCAAGCTCTGGTGGTATCGATCCAGTTAGCCGGTTGCCTTGCAGGTATCTATCAGCACAACATACTGTGAATGGGCCTTACTTATGATTAAAAAGTTTGATGAAAGCTAGAATTTTTTGTCAGTGCAACTGCGCAGGTAAAATCATCACTCATGAATCAACTATGAAACAAATGCGTAACAAATAAAAAAAAAGAGCTTACAATTTCTCAGTGTATGTCAAGTTGCCCAGTATAGACGGTACTGGGCCAGATAGCTCATTGAAACTCAGATCCCTGGATCATTACAAAGTAAAAAAGAAAAGAAAAGAAAGTCCATTAGTGCTACTACCTCTGCTTAAAACTCAAGAAACCTTAGAAGCCATAATTTAACTTACAGCACTGCAAGTGCCTGCATAAGGCCAATCACTGATGGTATAGGGCCAGAGAACTTGTTCCCTTGCAAAGACCTGATACAGATAATTTACATATTTCAAATAACTGCTTGCAATAATTAAACCAAAAGCATTTCTTTCAATAAACAGAATTACTATCACATACAACGTAGCCACTTGCAGGAAACCAATATTGAATGGGATTTCTCCAGTAAGGTGATTGTTTGACAAATCCCTAAAATACTGAAAGGTCAGGAATGCTCTACAAGTGAAATATTGATCAGCATTATTCAAAAGGAATAGAATGTACATACAAGACCTGAAAGCTCGTACAGTTCCCTATGGTTTCTGGTATTGTACCCGTCAAGCTATTGTTCTTCACATCACTGAGATAAACATAAATAACATTCTGAATTTAATAAAGGGCATAACTTGCTCCGTGATTATAAACGAAGGGAGGCAATTCACTCACAAGTACCACAGACCAGTTAACTGGCACATATCGGAAGAGAGGCTTCCTTCTAAACTATTGCTTCGCAATCCCCTGCACATGAGAAATTTAGATATGAACGAGTGTGATGAACCAAAAGGTGGCTTCACCCTACATTATGTGTATATATAGTGTAAATATCATAAATGGTTCAAGCTATAAATGACATAAAATTACTTTGTAAGCATTTGCTAGGCTCTTAAACTAGGCAACAGAGGTACTAAACAAAAACAAAATTTCGTCCTTCACAAGAAATACTTACAAGTATTGAAGAACCTCATTCCAATATATTAGATTCGGAATTTCACCACTTAGCTTGTTTTGAGCCAAGTCCCTATGGTGCATTCGCATTAGATTAAGCTCAATTAATACCACATAATATGTTATTAGGACTTACAATATCTTCAAATTTGGAAGTTGAGAGAGTGTCGATGGAATCACCCCCACCAGCTTGTTGTTCTTCAAAATCCTATGAAAACAGGAAACAGCACCACACATGGTGAAACAAGCAGTGAGTATAATTTTGTTTAACCTATACCTGGCATGAAAAATATAACTTACAAGTTCTCAAGGTGCTTCAGCTTGGATATGGAGAATGGTATGTCTCCTTCTAGATTGTTAGAGGACAAATCCCTGTATCAAAACAGGAGTGCTGTTAGGGAGTATTCGTATAGAAATATAGGGATGGTAATCAAGGACAGAAGAAATGTTAATTTAACAAGGAAAAAAACCTGCAAAAGAGAGAGAGAGGGAGAAGGGGGGTGGGGGGGAGGCTAAATATCCAATACTGAGGGGAGTTTACAGTCAAACAGGCCAACGAATAATGGAAACTAAACCATTTTTTTGCAAAAGAAAATGACATGAGCAAAACTGAAACCTGCTTACAGAGTTTCAAGCAACGAACAATCACCAATCTCATCAGGGATCTGTCCCGAGAGTCCATTCGACTTCAAATCTCTAAACACAACCCAACATACAGTGAAAAAAAGGGTTAAGCACAACTCAGCATCTGACGTTCATATGAGGAAACAATGCAGCATCACTACATTGAGACAACACGTTGCAGACTCCCGATGACCGGTGAGATTTCACCCTCGAGGTCGAGCCCAGAGAGGTTGCTGCATCGCATACAGGAATGGCATCAGTAACCGCACATCGGCGCTAGCAGTAGAGTGAGAGGGCAGTAGCTTCGCTACAGGAAACTCCTTACAGCGCGGCGACAGCGAAGGTGATGTTGTCGCATAGCACGCCGCGCCACGAGCAGTAGCCCGGCGATGCGCCGTCGCCGGACCAATCGCGCAGCGCGTTGCCGCCGTCGCGGAAAGATTTCCTGATCTCCAGCAGTGTTGCCCCTGGATTAGTAAAAGCAGCGGCAGCACCAGATGAAGAAGAATCAATACAAGGAAGTTAAGGAAAAACCGGAGTTCGTTAGGCGAGTAGAAAAAATGGATATCAACGGAATACAAATTAACACCCAAGGAAAACTAACCAGGTTTTACGGCCAGAATAGGAAGAGAAGAGCAACCAAGCACACGAAATGGCAGTAAAAACGCATTTTTACCCAAAGGCCAAAGCAAAGCGCATGAATACCAAATGAAAAAAAAAAAAAAAAAAAAAAACAGAATCACAACAGGCCTCGCTCTAGGATAGGGGTGGTGTGCTCGCTAGCTAGCTAGCTAAGCTCGGGTTGCCGCGGCGCTGCACTGCAGAAACTGCTCCCCAAGGACAGCAAGGAACAGAAGATGCTACTACGAACAGGAGGCAGGATTAGATTAATCAAGTATTTTACCAATAGGAAAAGGAGCCGGATATAAACAAAGACCACGCCCCCTAATGCTAAAAGCGGCCGGCATCCTAGCAGCAGCGCTAATAAAATACCAGCACGCAGCACAGCACGAGCAAGCGCAAGCGCAAGCACCCGCGGCCGGCCCCTGAATCCTATCTACCTGCTCTCTCGAGCAGCGCGAAACCCACCGCCCGTATCGTAAAACCTCTGCGGGAACCGAACCGAAGCACAGCAAGTCGGCGGGAACCAACCGTCCTCGGCGACGGCGGCGGCCGCGAGGAGGAGGAGGGCGGCGAGGGCCCGGAGGAGGCGGGCCATGGCCGGCGCTGAGCCGCGTCGGGGTCGGGGCAGCAGTGTCATTCGCTCGCGGGGCGGGGTGGCGCGGTTTAATTTAATGGACTCGGGGTTTTTGGTTGGTTTCTCGGGATGCCGAGCCTTGCGCTCTCCTCGTGGGAAGCGTCGGGTTGGCGAGGCGAGGGAGGAGGGGATTTGGGTTCCTGTGCTGCGAGGACAGACGGCGGAAGGGGGCCACCTCCATGTGGTTCACTGCTCCATTGGTCGTCACTTCCACTTGGCCCGGTTGGATGCCGGGATTACCCGGATTTTTACCGTCAGACTCCATGGATAGCCGGGGTTCTCTGTCCATGTTTATCTGAGCTGTATTTTTGAATTTTTTATCAAAAGCTGGCTTTCTAGTTTTTTTTCTGAATTTTGTTTTTGCTATTAATTTTCTAATAAATTTTAAGCTTCTCAACCCAACAAAAAACTAAACAAGTTTTCTAGAGCATGCTTTTTAGTTATTACTTATCGTAGTTTATTTTCTTGTAAGCCAGCTTTCTGGTTTTTTAAAAGCCAACTCAACAACCGGGTGCTTGTTTCAGCAGAAGCCAGATAAAAATTGAAACAAACAAATCTAAAAAGTCACAAGTTGTATGCAGAGGCATGTGTTTATAAATGCTGAAATTTCAATCCTTTAAAAAGGGAGTATAAAATTCGTTTTTCGGAAAGTTAAAAAAATATCAGTATACATTATATCAAGTAAATATCATTAGATTATATTTTTAGAATATCTTACATGAGGCAATATAAGGTGTTATGTTTCAACAAAGTATGTATGGATATTGTATTGTTTTATTCCATATGCTGACTTTACATTTGGTCTATTGATGTTAGACATTTCTTTTGGTGAAAACATCTTACATGTCCGAGAAACACATTATTAATAACAAGTTTGATGCTATCATACGTGAATTCATTTGCGGCTCATAGATAAATCCGTTTTACATCCTAATGACAGTAACTACAACCATAATACCGCTTGCCCACCGTAACAGTGACCTAGAGAACAAAGGTCATGTTCGCTTGTTATAATCTGTACTATTTAGCTTGTTTTTTTCAGTCGAAATAATGTTTTTCTCTCACAACAAATTCGTTGAAACAGTATTTCGGCTCGTTTTTTCAGCGAAGCGAATATGACGGAAAAAAGGTGCAGTCGGATAACAATGACCTAGAGAATTTGACGTTGTATCGGAGATGATTTTGAACGCTGCCAAATCCAGGTATAGATTACCTGTAGCGTGAACACTTTACACACCGGCGACTTTTACACTCCGAATCGCACGTAACTGAATTTGCGCAGGCAAACGTTTTGACTTTTGAGTGAAACACCGAGAGCAATCTACATGCAAGACTGTGAGCAGCAACGGAATGACAAAAGTCATGTCTTATAATCCGTTTTTTTAGCTTTTTTTAGACGGTACGGTGTTTCGGCCAGCGAGGCGAACGGAGAAAAAAAAAAGAGACGAGTGTCGCGCCCTGCACTCACGCCTCACGGTCACTGGCGCCGTGGCGGGCGCGCGTGCATGGTGGGCAGTGGACACGCCCAAACTCTTCCGAAAGCACGCCGAGGCCAGCGAGGCCCGGACGCCGGACGGGTTGGCAGTTGGCACTGGCCCAGACCCTCGTCGGCGTCGCTGACACCCTCCCCATCCTGTGCGGCGCGCAGCAGTGTCGTTCTGGTCCAGGCAGAGCCGCAGAGCCATGCCCGGACCGGGGCGGCCTGTGTGTGATTCTCCACGCCCCGTGATATCAATGAGACAATGACACCGCCTGCCCTGCCGTCTCGTCAGACACAGCTTTGAAATCGATCAAAGATCCCGTTTGTTCGGCCGGTGTTAAAGCCGGTTTAAAAGTCGGTCGAAGCTATTTTATTGTAATTTTTTTTTAATTCTATCTAATAAGCTGGTTAATAAGTTCAAACTAACAAACTCAAGTAAACGGTCTCCTGGTCTTCGTCATCCTAACACAAATGCTCATGCTCGTCACCACACGTTCCGCTCTTCAAAATGGACAGAGCATAAACATCGACCATGTTCGCTTGTTATTTCAGTCGGGGCTTATCAGTCAGTCAATAATATTTTTCTCCCATAACAAATCAGCACCAGCCAAACTTATCAACCTAAAAACCAACCAGCGAAAAGGCCGTGGCAAATGAAACAGTTGACTTCTTAACTCTTAGTACGTAGGGTATCTTTAGAAGACGAGGGAGAAAACTCAGCCGACAGAAAGCAAAGCAGCACTCAACGAAGGCGGATATATTATATCTCTATATGACTATGGCCTTGTTTAGTTGCCAAACTTGGAATGTGTAAAGTTGGCAAAATGTACTGTAGTGATACTGTAGCATTTTGTTTGTATTTGGTAATAATTGTCCAACCGTTGACTAATTAGGCTCAAAATGTTCGTCTCGCAAAGTACAACCAAACTGTGCAATTAGTTTTTAATTTCGTCTACTTTTAGTATTCCATGCATGTACCGCAAGTTTGATGTGACGGAGAATCTTCTTTTTATATAGTGTCAAAGTTGGGAGTTTGGGAGGAACTAAACAAGGGCTATGTTTATCCTGGGCACACTGTAGTTTGCCATACATTCATGAAACAGCAGCATGGATTCTGTTCTCCCGGTAGACGGTGATTCTTTAGGGCTTTTTGGATCAATCGTTCTCCTAGTGGATGGTAGGGGATTGAGGGTGAATTTAGTTCAATTACCCCTCAATCCTCTCTAATCCATCGGGAGAATGGTTGAATCCAAATGAGCCCTTTCTCTTTCTGCTAGTAGCAGCATATGATATGCATTCCAGATTTCCAGTAGCAGCATAAAGATACCTCTGTAAAGTAGCATGCACAACATAAGAACGGGCCATGGTAAGATTAACGACCTACTGTGCCTCTCAGGAGTCAGGATTCATTCTTGCTTCCGGCGGCAGAGCAGCAGCCTTTCTGGATTAGCATGTGCGGTGCCGACTGGCGACTGTGGAAAGCTTTGCTCTGCTTACCCCAAACACACCATCTCAAAAGACCCCCCGTGCTAATGTTCCACGGGTTAATCATGCCCCATTCTTGAGCAACCTGATTTTTTTTAAAGGTAGCAGCCTGATCTTTGAAGGGACGACGACCATGAACAAAGCCGAAGGGCTGCGTCGGCACGGGCGCGCAATGGCGCCTCTCTCGTCTGAAACATTCGCAGTATCATTCGTGAGACCTTCTGTTCATCTGAAGACTGGAGTTCTCCGGGGCTGGCTCCCGCCGTCCGGTCACATGAAGCATGTATATACATATGTGTGATTGACTGCAGTCTGCAAACCTGAACAGATGAATGCGCATGCGCTAGTTACAACAAGCTTGGAGCTTGTATATCTATCTACCGTAGACTTGGGTATAAAAGATAATGGATATGGTAGAATTCTGCTAAAACGTAGACTTGTCCTTGGATTTGTTCCCTACTTGTGATGTTTTGTCTAGCTCCATTAGCGGGAGTATTTTAGTCTTTTGTCACCTATCAGCGCTTTCAGTCCAAATTGTTGAGGTCTCTTGTGTCAACTATAGTAAGCTAATAACTAGTTTGCATTAGAATTAATTGTTAGTCTAACTATTAGCTCCCCTATTTGGATAGACTAAGACTACAAATTAATTGACAAACAATTAATTTCATTATGTATCAAACCGCACCTAATTAGATGCATATATGCGTGAGTATCTGCGACTCCGTCGAAGAAGAAAGAGCACGCAAGTTTCATAAAGGCTTCATACGTACGTGGTGGACGGCCAGTGCCCAGTGCCATGTGTCCCGTACGTCCATTAACAGACCCTTTCTGAAGACGACAATATTCAGGTCAAATCTTCCGGTACCATTGTACATACTGTATCACACGGGGGTGTTGGTTTCCAACTCCTAAACTTTAAACTTTAGTCGTTGTCGCATTAAATATTTAGACACATATATAGAGTATTAAATATAAACTAATTATGAAATTAAATATATAGATTGAGATTAATTTACGAGAACGAATTTTTTTAAGTATAATTAGTCCATGATTTGATAATGTTGTGCTACAGTGAATATGTGCTAATGACGAATTAATTAATCTTAATAAATTCATCTCACGGATTACTAACGGATTCTATATTTTTTATTAGTATCTAAATACCCTATGCAACATCTTATATGACATCCAATAAGATATCTCTTAAACTTTAGTCGCTGCATCAAACACCCCTGGTCCCGCAACCAAACACCCCTTAATATAACGAAGGCAACATCCCTATGCAACATCTTATCGTGGATTATTTACTGCTGACTAGTTTGATGTGAGAGAAAAATACTATTTCCGACTGAAAATTTACGATCGTTTACGAGCACGCGAACAGGCTGCTGGTACTCTCCCCTGCGGCCCTGCTGATGAAATACCGAGTAGTAATACCTCCTGCCCGACTGAACGAGACAAACGAAATGAATGTTGGGCTGGTGACTACGTACTGCTAGTTTCATTTCAAATTAAGTCATTTTAAGAGAGCCAAACGATCTTAAGTTTAACTAAATTTATATAATAAGATATTAATATTTATAATAATATATTTTTATAATAAACCTATTTAATATTATAAATTTTTATATTTTTTTATAATTTTAACCAAACTTAATATATTTTGACTCTTTAGGATTCTTAGACCTAATTTAAAACGAATGGACCCGTAGCAGTACTGAGAAGGCCACCAGACCGCGCACAAGTAGCGAGGCCGAGAGCTACCCACTGCTCGAGCTCGCGAACAAGGCCGCGCCAGTGGTGAGCCCATGTCCCCATGCTTCTAATTCAAACTTTTTTTTAACTAGGTAGTGTAACTGTGCGTTGCTACAGAATAACTAATATTTTATACTAAAAATATATAGATCATATGATAAGATAATATAACACCGTCGGTGTTACATCCTAAATCAATTATTAAAACATGTCATGAGCATTATGTTTATGTGTTAATGCATGTGATAAAGCGTGTAGATCAATTTCTGTAACTCAAAATGATCAATAAAAATGCTAAACGAAAGTTAATTCGATAGGTCATGCATATCAAGTAGGGTTTAAAACTAATTTTTATTAAGCAAAAATACTATAGAATATGCGTGTGATACTTAAATAAAGTTGAAAGTGCAAACTTTGTAGATAACAATGAAATGCTTGTTGTTGAAAAATAATATTGCTTAGTAATATTTTCAATAGATTAGAAAAGCAATTTGAAATAGAGTTCAACTCAAAAAACTTAGAAAAATTTCAAGCTTGTGCACAGCTAGACATTGCTATATTTAGCAAATTATTTTAAACGATTGGATTAAAGGGTGGTGTAGTATTATAGCTCGATTTGGTAGTCTTATATGTCATCTTGAGCATGGTGAAGATGGTTTGGCTCCTGAAGTAACCGTGTAGTCGTTTGGGGCGCTTTAAAATTCGTGCACGTCACATGTTTCGGTCGGTTGGCGCTGTGTGCGCGGTCACCGCGTGGCCTCCCCATGCCGCGCGCATGGCCGCATCTCGCGTGGTCACCCTGTGCCGCCACGCTGGGTCAGTCGGGCCGCCTGGGCTTGGCCGAGGCCGGTCGCAGCGAGCCGTTGGCCCCACGCCCTGCTACCCTACCTCGCGTTGCCGCCATTAGTGTCGCCATGGCCGCACTGCGCTGCAATCGCATCACCGTGCTGTCGACCAGTCTCGCATCGCGACACTGTCGTTGCCGTCGTGTTCGCGCCTGTCCGCTATAACCCTGCGACGCTGCCGGCCCAGTTCCCATGTCATTTAAGGCACTACGGCCACGTGGGCCACGCCGGTCGAACGCGCGCACGCCTTGTCTGTAGCGCCTACGCGTGGGTGTCCTGGTCGCACCGCTCGCGTCTCTCCAAGGCGAGGACGAGCCGAGCCCATCTGTCGCGCCCCGTCTCTCTCTCTCCGTGTTGCCGCTGTCGAGCCACGCCATTAAATTCGTTAGGGAAAGATCACCTCAAGTCGATTCGTCGCGTTGTTGGATCAGTCACACGGCTGCCTAGCTACCCGTCCCCACCCCACCTTGAATGGCGCTCGGTCGAGCTCTATTTTTAGAGTTTTTTCTGCCACCGTGCCGATAAGGCCACGTCCGGCTACGGGTGAGGGCAGCTCTTCCATCATCCCTCCCAGCCAATTCACCTGCACCTCTAGCATCACCTTGACTCTCTCTCTACCTTGCACGCCTTAGTCGAACCGCTACCACCTCCCCTTCATCGCTGACGCGCCCGTGCCGTCGTGGTACACCGCCGCATGGCTTGGCCGCACATGGCCAGCCTTCCTCTATCATCTTCCACCCCAACTGTCACCTCGACCTAGTCCATGGTATCCTCTTGACGCTCACGCGTTAATCAATTAGGCCTGTAGCTACACTAGCCCATCAGAACAGTGGCGCCACCGTCGTGGATGGCCGTGCGCCGCTGCAGCCTTCCCCAGCTAGTCGTGTCACCCTACACTGCCGCTTAGCGTAGCCACTCGAGTCAAAGATGGTGATTGACCAGTTAGGTAGGCCCGCGTAGGTCCCAGGTGGCCGGCGTAGGTGCTTAGTGCCGCCGCTCGTTGCGTCACCGTGCACTGAGTCGCTTGGGGTACGCACGGGTGAATTAGGAAAAGACCAGGGGGTTAAGTGAGAGGTTATGACAGAGGAGGAAATAGTGTTAGTACTTAGTTGTAATTAGGGAGAAGTGCGAGGTCTATTTTGCAAAAACGTCAGTGCGCGCTAGGCCGCACCGCAGGCCGCCGCGCGCTCGCGCCGCCCACGCTGCGTCACGTGGGCCACGCGTGTGGGCCACGTGGGAGAATTCATTTTTCTTTTTCATAAGGAATTAGAAATAGTTTTCTAATATAATTTTTGAACTGATCTTTGGTAAATCATATAAAATCATGTAGATGTCCAAAAATTGTGAATTTTTGTTAAGTTTCTAAAATTGCTCTCTATTTGTTAGTGTACTTAGTTCATATATATGCATGTTGATACCAGGAGCTATTAAATCATTTGAGAGTGCTTAATATTATTAGGTTAAATATTGTAGAATTTTTTTTGGTAAATTGGTGATGGCTTTAGTCCTGAAATTTTTATGGTAGCTTCATTGTATTATTATGTGCTCACTGTAATTTTTATAGATTTAGAATAGACTAAACATAAGGGTAGTTAAATGCTCTTTGTTTTAAATATACATTAAATCATTAGTAGAAATAAAGATATATCCTTTATTTGTAAAGCTATGTGTTTGTTAGTTGAACTCAACACTTTGCTTGGTAAAGATGATAGTTAGCTTAGTGCCTTAGGGCCTATTCGGTAGGACTAAAAAATACTGTTCCGACTGATTGTTGTGAGAGAAAAATACTGTTCTGACAAGACGTGAACAGTGTTTTCGTGAGTGAATAAGCCAGCCAGACAGCCGGCAATAAGCCAGCCGAACAGCCTCTTAGTCATTACAGCTAGCTTAGTCGCTTAATATGCGTATTCTTATTTTAATAGTTACTATTGCATAAATGCTAAGTGTTGCACCGTCATAGCATGCATGTAGAGAACGAGTTGGTAGAGTTTGTGACCACCGGAGAGCAGGAGTATGAGGAGGTGATCGAGGAGTACGAGGAGGAGGTTCTCGTATAGGAGGAAGCCTCGGAGTCACCGACGACTGACTTAACTGACACCCCGTCCATCCAAAGCAAGCCCCAGTGCATAACCCTTATTTTGAATAATCACTGGATATATATATATGTAATGTGCATTTATGTTATAGGATTTATATTAAAACTACATGCATAGATAAACCTACCTATGAGTTCTACTAGCATAGGACAAGTAGCTGCTATGCTTAGACTACCGGTGGCGTGAGTAACCTGTCGTTACTCACAACAGGTGATTATTATTATTACTCTCATGATAAAATGATGAAAGAAAATGGAGATCAAGTAGGGATATGGTACGGGTATTAGTGGGTGTAATAGGTTGTGTCCCGTGGCTAATGGGGCATAGCTTGGTTATACTGTTTTCCCTGTCCGTATCGGTTAAGGACTGTCCATTGCTATGGATGGTAGTCAGGTCACAGACTTATTATCTTGAGCATATACTTGCTTATGTTAGAGGGAAGGCTTGTTGCTCTCTTGTTGTGGGTTCCGACTCTTTTCGGTTCGACTGATTGGAGGCGGAGATGGTGGAGGTCTAAGCACCACACTGAGTCTGGGACTCAGGAGTGGGGGCTTGAAGTCCAAGTTTAGATAGGGACCTAGATCCCTTGACAGAAGAGTGGTGGGTTGGTCTTGCTTGTGACTGGGGTACAAGCTGGGCATGTGTTTCAGGATACTCAGCTGGGATACATTGGTTCATGAATCGTCGTGTGATACGGTATGACTTGGCTATGGTCTAGCACCATAGTAAGAACTGTAAGATGAAAAGGGATGAATGGATTTGATTGCTCAACTCTTGCTTAAAAGTAGAACAAGTGCTTACATAGAATGGTTAGCTAATGAACTAATCATGACTGCTAATAAAACACATACATATAGATGCACTACTAGTAATGTTTTTTGCAAAAAGAAAAGCCAGCAAACCATAAAGCTTATCATATCCTTTGGAGTCAAAATTATTCTCTCTAGTTGGGTAAGTCTTGTGAGTACATTGTGTACTCAGGGTTTATTTACCCCTGTTGTAGGTGTAGCTTGAGGAGTGGTTGTTGTGTGGAGGATTCTTCTAGTGGGCAGAGGCGGATCCTTGTATCTTATTGTTAGATGTTTATTTCAATTCTGCTGTTTAAATTCTGCACTTTGAACTTGGTATTGTAATAATATATTTCTCAGAACTCTTGTTGTATGAAATAGACTAAGTATTGTAAACTCGTTCTCATTATTGGATTCTAGGTGTAAAACGTGGATTGTTTAAGTTCTCCCTTGGGGTGTGTTCAACGGAACCATCTGATGTAGCCAACTTTTGGGTGCTTAGTGTCTAACGGAAGACAAGCGCCTCCAAAAGTGTGTTATTTTGGGCGGTTCTACCACAGGTGGTATCGGAGCCAATAATGAGTCTACGATTTTAAAAATTCTTTTTAAAACCTAAAATTTGACCAACAAAAGCTTTGCGAAAAATAGGATGCAATAAAATTATGTAAATAAGTATAAGCCCTAGCAATATGGTCTATCTAGGTTAGCGACACTAGTTTTATCTAATCAATTTTCTATAGGTATACTAACTTACGCTGCATAAGAATCATTTAGCAACCGGAAAGTGAGTGTGCGATGTGCCGAAAATTTTTGCGAATATCGCTATATTCCGGCTTGAGTGAACGGGTAGGCTGATGCAAGCATCATGAAAAGAGAATCTTGCTTAAACTAAACTCCCCCCACACGTATAATTTGGATTACTGAATTGATAGGATAACCTAAAAGAATGCTTTAATAAAAGCCTTATCATTCTCTAAGTCTCTTGTTCCTAATCTAGAGGGTTATCCCTAATGTTTGGTTCTTATCTGTTTATAGATAAACCTGAGGTCTGGTTGGGGGAGTACCAGCGCTGGAGCAGACCAAGGTGATAACGGTCGCGGTGAGGACAATGGCAACACCAATGGGGACAGCCACGAGGCCCCACTTCTGGCTCCTCCTCCGCCACCACCACCACCGATAACCCATGTGGAGATGATGGTGGAGATGCTGGCTGCTCGGCTGTAGGGTCGAGATGGCAGACTAGAGGGGGTGAAAAGTCATTTCTAAATTTAATCACGCCGACTAATTAAAATAACTGCAGAATTAAAATAATCGGTCTAGGCAAGACTACATCCCTCTATCGAAGTTCACAAGCACCTTATAAAGATCCTAATTGGGCAACAAAGGTGTCAGGCTAGCTAGAGCTCACCTAACCAATTCTTGAAGCAAGGTCACATAAACCTATGCCACTAGTACTTTAAGCAACGAGAGAGCTCCTACACATGCTAGTAAGCAAAAGCACAAAGCCACCTAAGTTCACTAGCAATGCTCCATAACAAGGCTACACAAGATAAAATATAGAGTGCAAATTTCTTAGCTACACAAACTCAACAATGTGACTAATAAGGTTACTCAAACCAAATTAGTCACGCAAGGGAGCTACTTCTATGCTACACAAGCAAGAAGGTAACTAGCAAGCTACACAAGCTAACTAATTACAAGAGCAACTACACAAACACAATGTAAATGAACTAAATATAAGCTTGTATAACAAGGATGCAAACCAACAGGAATACAAGGATGACACGATGATTTTTATTCCGAGGTTCACGTGCTTGCCAATACGTTAGTCCCTATTGAGACAAGTTCTAAGGTTGCCTTCGGTCCTCTTGCTAGTGGTGACCCACAAGTCACACTCTCCCACATGGAGTGCTTACCACAAGCTCTAGCACTTGACCTGCCCAGACCACTTGCCGCCCTTCGTGTCTCGCTCTACTAGAGTTGCTCTTCGCAGCTACCATGGGGTGAGCACAATCCCCCTCACAATCACTTCTCCAGAGCACTGCACAATCTTCTTTGCGTGCTTCAACGGAGACCACCACCAAGCTGTTTAGGAGGTGGCAACCTCCAAGAGCAACAAGCACCACTGGCTTGCAACTCGATCACCTAATGCCACTCGATGCAACCTCATAATGCAATCGCACTAGAATCGCTCGCTCACTCTATCAGATGAACACTATCAAGCTCAAGTGAGTTAGAGGGCTCCCAAGCACACCTACACAAGCCACCAAGGCTCAAGGGTGCTCAACTCTCAGCCAAAGGCCAACCAACAATTCTATTTATAGCCCCATGGGCTAAAATAGTTGTTGCCTCTTCACTGGGTAGATTTTAGTATGACCGGACGTGCAGGTCATGTGCACCAGACGTGTTCGATCACCGCGTCTAGTCACTTTCTTGACCGCCATGTGTCCCATTCAAATGAAGTAGCCATTGCAGCCCAACGACTCTCTCTGACACGCTCAGGCGCGACGCATTAGGAGCACTGCAGCAAAGTGATCGGACGTAGGAGGGGTAGCATCCGGTCAAGTCTAGAGAGCTCCCAGAGCCGCTCAACTATGACCAAACGCATCCAGTGTGGCCGACCGGACATGCCCCTACGTCTAGTCCTCTCTGGACCAACACCCGTGCCCCACGTCACCATGACCTAATGCTAAACAGTGATTGCTTAGCATCTGGTCACTGCTACAAGCTAGAGTCTGGTCACCTTGGCAACTCTCCTCGCGCCTGGCCAGAATACCGAACGCGTTCGGTATCGATATCAGACGTGTTTGGTTGCGTCGGGAACACTACCGCCTAAGTCAGATACCGGATGCATCCGATATTCATGTCGAACGTGTTCGGTCACCCCGTGACCAGCGTATTTAACTCCTTTTCTTCACAAACTTCTTATCCTTTGCAAATGTGCCAACACCACCAAGTGTACAACACCTTGTGCACGTGTGTTAGCTTTTCACAAACATTTTTCAAGGAGTCAACCACTCAACTTGTCGCGCCACTCGATCCTAGCAACAATGCAAAGTCAAATCACTCGAGTGGCACTGGATGACCAATATGTAAACAAGTTTTGCCCCTCTTGATAGTACGGCCATCTATCCTAAACTCGGTCAAGCACTTCTCTACACAACCTATGACCGATGAATTAAAATACCCTAGGTTATACCTTTGCTATGCGCATTCCATTCCAACTCCTCCATTGTTGATGCAACACATGCACCAACCAATCACCAAATGATATGATCCACTTCATATCATCACGTGACCGTATTGGTTCATCAATCTTGACCTCACTTGCTTTTCACCGTTGCCTTCGTCCGTCGGTGCCAAGTCTTGCTCAAGCTTCACCGCCACATGGTCCATCACTCCAAACCTCCAACTTGCCCTTCACACTTGCAACTAGTCCATCAAGACAAGTCTTGTCTTGATCTTCTCCACCTTAGTCACATGACTTAATGTCATGTCTCATATGCAATGAGCTCCTTCATCACATATGTGAGCCTTGCAACATATCCAAGCCATCTTCACTGTCATGGCATATGTTGGTCACACACATGTACTTGTAGACTAATCACATGTGTATCTCACATAAACACATATTAGTCCACCTAGGTTGTCACTCAATTACTAAAATCAAACAAGGACATTTCAATCTCTCCTTTTTTGGTAATTGATGACAACTCTATAAAGATATGGAAATTAAGCTCTTTTGGATTTATGTTGCTTGCCCAAGCAAATTTACCATGTGTAAATGATTTTGGACAAGTACCATAAACCTGAATTGGTAGTATTAGCTCCCCCTACATACGTGCTAGAGTATTTGGTTTGAAGCTCACACATATGCATAGATTGGAATTATGGGATAGTAATTACTACCAAATGATGCTAATGTGTATAGAGTAAACCTTTAAAGCATGATACCAACCAGAGTTGCACTTTTAAGTTCATCCTTAGCACCATGGTTAGCTAAATATCACTTGGAAATAAAAGCACTAGATACCTTGTGAGATCAACATTAAAAGCAAGGTACTAGAATTACTTGAAAAGCATACCAAGTGTCTAGCTATCATCCTATGCATGCTAGTTTTCATCATCAATCAAATTCTATAACTAGCATACACCACACAAGCATGCATATTAAATTTTAAAAGCTTATGCAATGCAAGCAAGCGCATGAATATACACATATCAAATAAAATCTACTTGTGTTCTTCTCTTGTCCAATAATTTTGATCCTTTCACATTCTTCAATGTTTCTCCCCCTCTTTGTTTATGTTCATGTCCAAACTCTACTTCTTTGTCTCAATCTTTCTCAAAGCTTTCATATCTTTATACAATCTCTCCCCCTTTGGTATCAATTTCCATAAAATATGTGCTTCTCATTGATGTAAAGGCTTGCTTTTGGGTAGATGGTTGAGGCTTGAATCTTGCATTTTTTATGGACATCACTTGATTATTGGAATCACACCACTTGTATAGCTTCTTGAGATGCCACACATAGGATCTTTGACCTTGGTACCAATTGGTGGGACACCTCCCCCTAAGTCATTTCATAGGTCATCCATTTGATAAACTTGAGCTCTTTGTGGTGAGGGATGCATTCTTCATTTGATGATCTCTTAAAGTTGAGGATCACTTGTGGAACCTCCTTCTTGTATGGTTGATATCATGTGTAGAGATGTGATACCATGCATATGATTGACTGGTCAATAAAAACTATTTCTTGAATATTTGCTATTATCATGACTACCATGTGTAGGATATCACTTGTAAGTTGATCTAGACACCACTTATGAATTCTTGATGGAATACTTGAGTCTAGATGCCACTTGAAACAATTCAAACTAGATATCCATTTGCATTGTTGTCTTATGCTTGTACTCTTGTCATTATCATGAGCTTCTAATTTTGACTTGACTAAATTGATTTGCCTAAGCTTCTAAGTCCACTTTGAACCAATGACAAGCTTCTTCACACCTTTTGCAAGGATTATCTTGCCAATATTGCACTTGTTACTTGTTAGCAATCCAAATTAAATCAAATACTTGGGTTCACTAGCTCATGAACAAATTCATATACTAACCACTAGATCAATTAATCATTCAAGCAATAGTGGTAGGCTATGAATTTAAAACTTTTATTTGTTATGCATGATCCTATGAAGTATGAACTATATGCACTAATTGCATACTAGTAAGGGATAAAATGATCATGCACATTATAATGATACCTTTACTATCTTGGAGTAGAGATAGTCACTAGTTTCCAATTAAGCTCCGCAATAGCAATGTGAAGTCCAATTTATAGCTTGGTGAAGACCAATCATCATAGATAGAGTCTATTCTTTACCCATATGAAATGAGAACCACTAATGATCAAGTGCACTTTCTTGTTGTGGTTGGCTTACTTCTTCATTTCATCTTTGCTTGCATGAGAGCATCAATGTGAGAATATCACTTGAAATATCATGACTAGCTCTCTTGTGGGTGTTGCTTGCTTTTCTTGATCAACCCTTTTGATTGCTTCAACTAAGCATCTCTAATGTCTCTTGGATCACCACTTTGATGTTAGCCTTCTAAGTACCATACTTGGTTTACCTACACATAGACGGTAAGCCCCTACACTAGGGAAAAAGTGACATCTATCCAAAGAACCATTCTTGATACTCACTTGAAATGACTTGATTGATTGATCCAAGTGATGAACTTAACTTGATGAGTAACCTTGATTCCTTATTTAAGTCCTTTTCTTTCTATTTGTTTAAGTCATTTTCTTTCTACTAAATGATTTCCAATAGTCACTAGAACTTAAACTTCATCTTCATCTTGAGTTTGATCTTGATCTTCCAATTTGATACCAAATGTGTGCAAAGTACACTCCACAATCAAATGGCCTTGTACTCTTTGCTTGTTATGCTTCTAGATCATCTCAAAACCAAATTTAGGTACCTCAAACACTTATAAACATATTTCCAACTTGAGGACCTTTCAATCAAAGTGACTCCAAATAAATTCAATAATTATCACTTTTCTGGCAGATTCTATACTCTTTAAAGAAAAATGCATATCTCCCAAAGTACAGATCCAAATACTACAAAATTTGGTGGAGACATACTTAACTAAGTTATCTAGCAGCTACAAAAATTTGGATTACTGAATTGATAGGATAACCTAAAAGAATGCTTTAATAAAATCCTTATCATTCTCTAAGTCTCTTGTTCCTAATCTAGAGGGTTATCCCTAATGTTTGGTTCTTATTTGTTTATAGATGAACCTGAGGTCTGGTTGGGGGAGTACCAGCACTGGGGTAGACCAAGGTGATAATGGTCACGATGAGGACAATGGCAACACTAATGGGGACAGCCATGAGGCCCCACTTCTGGCTCCTCCTCCGCCACCACCACCACCAATAACCCATGCGGAGATGATGGCGGAGATGCTGGCTGCTCAGCTATAGGGTCGAGATGGCAGACTAGAGGGGGTGAATAATTCTTTCTAAATTTAATCGCGCTGACTAACTGAAACAAATGCAGAATTAAAACAATCGGTCTAGCCAAGACTACATCCCTCTATCGAAGTTCACAAGCACCTTATAAAGATCCTAATTGGGCAACAAAGGTGCCGGGCTAGCTAGAGCTCACCTAACCAATTCTTGAAGCAAGGTCACACAAACCTATGCCAATAGTACTTCAAGCAACGAGAGAGATCCTACACATGCTAGTAAGTAAAAGCACAAAGCCACCTAAGTTCACTAACAATGCTCCATAACAAGGCTACACAAGATAAAATATAGAGCGCAAATTTCTTAGCTACACAAACTCAGCAATGTGACTAATAAGGTTACTCAAACCGAATTAGTCACGCAAGGGAGCTACTTCTATGCTACACAAGCAAGAAGGTAACACAAGCTCAAGTGAGTTAGAGGGCTCCTAAGCACACCTACACAAGCCACCAAGGCTCAAGGGTGCTCAGCTCTTGGCCAAAGGCCAACCAACAATTCTATTTATAGCCCCATGGGCTAAAATAGCCGTTACCTCTTCACTGGGCAGATTTTAGGATGACCGGACGCGCAGGTCATGTGCACCGGACGCGTTCGATCATTGCGTCCAATCACTTTCTTGACCGCCACGTGTTCCATTCAAATGAAGTAGCTGTTGCCGCCCAATGGCTCTCTCTAACATGCTCAGGTGCGACCCATTGGACGCACTACAGCAAAGTGATCGAACATAGGAGGGGCAGCGTCCGATCGAGTATAGAGAGCTCCTAGAGCCGTTCAACTATGACCGAACACGTCTGGTGTGGTCGGCCGGACACACCCCTACGTTTGGTCCTCTCTGGACCAACACCCGTGCTCCATGTCACCATGACCTAACGCTAAACAGTGATTGCTCAGCATTCGGTCACTGCTACAAGCCAGAGTTCGGTCACCTTGGCAACTCTCCTTGCGCCTGGCCAGAATACCAGACGCATTCAGTATCGATATCAGACGCATCCAGTTGCGTCGGGAACACTACCGCCTGAGTCAGATACCGAATGCATCCGATATTCATGTCGAACGCGTCCGGTCACCCCGTGACCATCGTATTTAACTCCTTTTTTTCACAAACTTCTTCTCCTTTGCAAATGTGCCAACACCACCAAGTGTACAACACCTTATGCACGTGTGTTAGCTTTTCACAAACATTTTTCAAGGAGTTAACCACTCAACTTGTTGCGTCACTCGATCCTAGCAACAATGCAAAGTTAGATCACTCGAGTGGCACTAGATGACCGATATGTAAATAAGTTTTGCCCCTCTTGATAGTATGGCCATCTATCCTAAACTCGGTCAAGCACTTCTCTACACAACCTATGACCAGGCAAATATGTGTGAGCCTTGCAACATATCCAAGCCATATTTACCGTCATGGCATACGTTGCTCACACACATGTACTTGTGGACTAATCACCCGTATATCTCACATAAACACATATTAGTCCACCTAGGTTGTTAATCAATTACCAAAACCAAACAAGGACCTTTCATCGGCATGAGTCAGCTCGTGCCTTGGAGTTGCTTACCTAGGCTATTGGTGGCTTCACCCATGGAGGCCCCGGTGGCAACAATGGGAACAAGGGTGGTGCCCATGCTCCCATGGGGCCCTGTTCCTACCAGGACTTCCTGAAGACACACCCACTCACATTCACGCCAATTGTTGAGCCTCTAGATGCGGAGGATTGGCTTCATATTCTAGAGTAGAAGTTTTAGCTGCTCACTATGACTGAAGAGCAGAATGTGCGCTTTGCCACACAGTAGCTTCTAGGGTCTACCAGTGTGTGGTGGGATACTTTCAATGCCATGCAGTCGACAGACCACCACGTGACTTGGTAGGAGTTTACCACTACTTTCTATGAGTACTATATTCCCGCTGGTTTGCTAAATAGGAAGTTGACTGAGTTCCTAGATCTGAAGCAAGAGAGTATGACTATGATGGATTATGTAAACAAGTTCAACCATCTTGCACAGTATACTGGGACCCATGTAGACACCAATGAGAAGAAGAGGGACTATTTCTTTCGTGGCCTCTCTTGTATCTTGCAAATGGAGCTGTACATAGGGGGATATCAGACTTTTCATGCTTTAATGAATGCAGCCATTGCTATGGAGGGACTTCAGCATGATTCTCAGGTGGAGTGGAAGCGCAAGCGGGTGATCACTAGATCTTCTAGTCACTCATAGGCTCAAAAGGTGCTGGTTGTCAAGAGTATGTCCTATCACTCTCTAGGTGAACAGTTGTCCCGTCAGTCTCAGTAGACTTACCAGGCACCTCCAACCTAGTATCGTGCACCTACTTAGTAGGTGTAACAGCAGCCTCAGGGACAACAGGTTTAGCCTCATCAAGGATAGGAGAACAAGTTTGGTTCTTGTTTCAAGTGTGGCAAGGAGGGCCACTATGCTCGGGAGTGTCCACAGAACCAGCCTGCGTAGTCTTCCTAGCCTTCAGCCAACTCCCATCTGGTCAAGAGGACGATTATTAAGAAGAAGGTGCCTGTAAGCCGCTCTAGACAAGTCCACTTCACTGAGGCTAAGGAGATTTTGTAGAAAGAACCTATGATGGCTGGTATGTTTACCATTAATTCCCACCCAGCATATGTGTTCTCTGATTCTAGTGCATCATATTCATTTATGAGCATGGGGTTTGCACAGAGGCACAATATATCTCTTATGGATATTCCTATTGCCTATAGAATTAGTACTCTGGGTGCGTAGTTGTGCGTTAATACTCAGACGGCCATAGTCAGATTAGTGCTAGCCACTCACACTTATCGCCTCCAGTTCATGGTGCTCTCTAGGCAAGGCATAGATGCAATTCTAGGCATGAACTTGTTGGAACGCGCTGTAAACCATGTTGATTGGTGCTCTATTCGTGAACCGGCACTCCAGCGATGAACTCATGTTGGCACCTCCCTATCTGCCTCTCTAGTCACTCTTTAGATGGGAGGTTTGCTTCATCAGTTGGGTGTTAGTATCGACTTTAGGTTAGGGGAAGTAGTTGGACCTCGATCATGATTGTTAGCAGCTTTTGCTGTGCTTCAAAATTTGTGCACGTCACCGCTCGTCGTTGCATGGCTTGTGTCTGTAGTCATCGTGGTCATGCCCATGGCCATGGTCGTGCCTGTGGCCAGCTTTGCGAGCTATCGGCCACGCGTCGGGTAGAGTTGGCCTAGGGCTGCGGCGGCGTGGCCATCGCATGTGCACTGCCGCCTAGGCCATGCGTAGGCCAAGCTGATGCCGTGATAGCCACCGTATGACTGATGTGGCACCCATCTCACTGCTTGATCCACCTACCACCGAGTCGTTGTCTACATCCGCTGTTCTATCATGTTGCTGCCCTTGTCACGGTGTTAATGCTTTTTCTGTGCGACCACTGTTCCACTACCATCGTCCACGTCCTACCAAGACCGAGCAGTCCCATCTCAGCAACCCATGGCATGCTTCCTCTAAGCCTCACCATGCAGATGCTCCCACTAATTTAACGTAGCCTTGGTCGAGGTTGTCCGAGCCTTGAGGCCTCTGCCCCATCCACCTTGCCACCAACGGAGCCACATCGCTTCGCAAGCTTATATGAATGGTTCGTGATACCCTGCCTCGATTCAGTGCTCCAGCAGCTAGGATTGGAGGCTCGCTAGTAGCTCGACCCTCACTTTGGCACAAACGAGCACTACTGGCTGCCAATTTGGTGTTTTTCTCACCACCGGCTAGGTGAGTTGTCGTGCCAGTGAAATTGGGGTAAGGTCCGAATGGGTTCAATTGTTTGTATCCACGATCTCACTTTGACCTCCTCTATCTGGTGCCCATGCCATTTGACTAGGGTGCTTGCCAGAGATGTGGTGACGCTTGGGTGTCCTTCCTAGAGCATCACCGCCCCAGTGGCTCACACGTGGTCAGATCGCCACAACGCTCCCAAGCTTCAACCATCACTATAGTGTGCACCACGGTGCGCTACTAATGCTTCTTCGTCATCTCTACCTTTCCATGAGGGCGTAGGCTCACCAGAACAGTCACGCCACTGCTGTGGATATCTACTCACCACTATAGCCCATGATAGTGCGCCTTAAAGTCCTTAACCGCTACCCATCCTTACGCGTTTAGCTGTAGATGATGGTCGACCCCTTACTTCCGTTGTAGAACGCCTAGGTTGCCCGGTGTAACCGCCTTATGCCGTCGGCCGCCATGCCAGTGCACGCAGGGCTCCCCAGGGACCTTCCTGTGGTAAAGGCGAAAACATCTGAGGGTTTGTTTGAAAAACCACTGTAGGTAGGAATAGTGTGCATAGTAGTCATGTTATTATCTAAAAGCTCGAGGGGCTTTTCTACAAAGCTGTCGTTGCGCGCGCGCGCCCTGGCCTTGGGCCGTGCAGGGTCGCTGCGCCGCGTGCGCAGCCGTGCCGTGCTGGGCTACCGGGCCAGAAAGGGTCGCTGCCGGCCCTTTCCTTTTTCTAATGCCTTTTTCTAATTTAGTTTCTAAGTTAAACTTGTAAATTCAATATAAAATTGTGTAGTTAACCAAAAATTGTGAAACCAATTTTGTTAGGTTTCTAAAATTATGATATATCTACTAGTATGTTTTGTTCACATAGTTTTATAATATTTTTAGGAGTTATATAATTAATTTGAGATGCTTAATATTATAAGTTATGAATTTGAAGGAATTTTCTGATAAATTGATGATAGTGTTGGCTCTAAAACTTTCACGGTAAATTTCTAACATTATTAGGTGCTCACTGTAATTTTTGTAGCTCCATAATAATTAGTTTGCTAAGGTAGCTAAATGAGCCCAAGTTCGAAAATATATGTTTAATCAATAAAATACTGAAACACCTTGGGATTTTAAAATTAAAACATTTTTCCAGAGACAAAGCCTTACTTGATGGCTTGGATACGTAGACTAGAATGTTAGTCATTAAAGCTAGCTCATATTTTAGAGTTGTAGTTATCATTGATTAATTGCATCTCTATGTTGCATCCACGTATATCATAATAGGAACAACAATAGATCATGGAGTCGACTGAAGTAGCGGAAAAGATGATGCCTTGATGATTGTGTCACCATGATGGAATGCTAACTTTTGATTATATCTTATCCAAGCAAGCCCCGGTGCATAATCACTATTATTCTGTAATTTATCTTATGCTTGTGCATTAAGTTTTAAGGAGTTAAATGAAAACCACTTGCATATATATATCTTTATCCTATGAGTCCTACTAGTATATCAGGATCATGTAGATTGTTATGCTATAGGATTCGGTAGAAGTCGAGTGATTACCTGTCACTCACGAGATGTATGAAAGATATTATTGTTGTTATTGCATTACTATCACATGGAATATATATGAATATTAATTGGAGACCGGATGGAATGGTACTTTGGATCTAGACTTGGTTAGGCATTCGAGCGAGGCTCGGATTGCACTTGTTTTGCCTGTGTCGATTGAGGACCATTCAATGCTGTGGATGGTAGTCAGGTCACAGACTTATTATCCTGAGTACATACTTGCTTATGGGAGTGAAAAGGCTCGTTACACTCTTACCGTGGGTTCTGGCTCTTTCCGAACTGACTGATTAGAGGCGGGGAAAGGTGGAGGTCTAAGCACAATATTGAGACCGGGTCTCAAATGTGGGGGCTTGGAGTCCAAGTTTGGACGGGGACCTAGACCCCATGATAGGAGTGGAATGGGTTGGTCTTGTTTGTGCCTAGGGTACAAACGGGGCCTGTGTTTCGGGGTACCTAGCTGGGATACATTGGTTCATGAATCATCATTTCCATAAGACGGTACGACTTGGCTATGGTCTAGCACTATAGTAAGAACTAGAACTTAAAAGGTGATAAAATGGTTCTGATTGCTCACCACCTGCTTGAAAGTAGCATAGGTGCTTACATAGAATGGTTAGTTAATGAACTAATAAAGACTGCTAATAAAATTTGACTATAAGGACGCACGTCTAGTAATGCTTCCTATAGATGTAATAACCCATAAACTAGATAGCCTTGCATATCCTTTGAGTCTTTTATTTCCCTCCTGTCGGGTAAGTCAAGCTGAGTACAATCGAGTACTCATGGTTTTATTCCCCCTGTTGCAGATGATCGGAGGATACTTAGAACTAACTCTTGTGTGTGGAAACCTCCTGGTGGGCTCAGAGAGGATTTCTTTCATGCTGCGATCATAGTGTTTATTTATAACTCTCACTAAAGGTTTTTATAAGAAAAGATATAAAATCTACTAGCATCTCTTGTATAAAAATATCCACTATGTTAATGCTCCACCATGTTATTAAATTAATCTTGCTTCCTTTGTAACTCTGATAACGTTGTTATATTTCGCTGTTATCATAAATTGAGGTTATATTATGTACTATAATAAAGTGATGTAAGAAATGACTTAAGAATCTTGTAAGCTTTATTCTCTCATTTATGATCCTGATAGAAAAATGTGGATTTTCGAGTTCTTCTTTGGGGTGTGCTCGATGAAACTACATAGTTTAGTGTCCTCTCTTGGATACTTAGTGTCTAATGAAAGACAAGTACTCCTAGAAGGCATTAGATTAGGTGGTCCTGCCACAAGAACAACTGGTATGACAGTGGGTCGTAGCATGCATTATATGAGCAGATGCCATGTATAGACCGATCCTTTCCTTATAGGAGAACACTATGCTTGAATTGGCCATGACGCTCACTCCCCTCAACCCAGACAGTGGCCACCTCTGATGTCACTGGCATGTGATATGTTCTCTGTTTAAGCCGCTGGTCAAGGTTCAACTCGACTCAGTAATCCTTGAGGTTTTCAACATGTCCCATACTCCTTAGTTGCTGAGAGTAAGGATTCCCATTAAAGATCCTAACCTATTGCTCTATAACTTCTTTATCTTTTTGGGAGCATTGCTCATGGCACTTGCTCATCCGATGCTCGAGGGACGGATCATCGTTGTAAAAATAAAGCTCTAGGTGTCTTTTTTGACACCCTCCTCTTTACCAAATGATCGTATGTTATGGTAAATCTGGCCATGGGCATGGAACATGTAGACACCGTAGATTTGTATGTTAGTGGTCACACGATCTAGGTGGTAGTACAGCGAAGTGAAAAAGAAGTGGTTGTTGAAATATCTGATGTTTGCATGAGAGTGCCTAACATAAGCGTCTGAGCTTGACCATAACCTCATGAGCTCTGATGGTGTCTCAGGAGTTGAAAGATGAATCTTTCCACCCCAACAACATAATTCGAGCGGTTCACCCTCAATTTTTTTTGTGTTGCAGTGCTCGCAGTTTGGCACCGATGGTAGCATGTGCAACTCTAATGGGACATTAGCATAAACCTTATCGTATGGATTCGGGACATTAGGCTCACTGTTCTCTTGCTCATCCATGTTGAGATTGTGCTCGACGTCGGTTCCCTCCTCCTCGTCTTCTGACAAAATGTTGATGTGTTACGCGTTGAAAGAATGTTTTGACTATTACGTGGTGTACCTTGTCCGGTGAAAAAGTACGCCTCATCCTCTTCCTCGTCCTCCTGAAATATGGCATCCTCATCATAGTCTGTGCCACATAGCCACATATTTGATGAGAGAAACATAACGGCATACAAAAAGAACAAAAAGGGGATAAATTTAATAAAGAAAATACCATCCTTGGCCATAGAGTCTGGCGTATGAGCTTGTGCACCATTTGGAGGCATTGAAGAGGTACCATCAACTATAGACGGTTGTGTCTGTGTACCTATGCAATTATTAGGTGGTGGAACTGGAGTTTCCTGGTGACACCATCTGTAGTAAGAAAAGGTATGAGTTTTTGGAATAGGAGAGCAAAGGTGAAAGTACCAACAATATATAGTGATCAAGGCTAATTACTGTTGTAAATCCCACTCGGTTGAGTCAGGTCGTTTGAATCATTGCACTTTCCATCCACACACCCTCTAGTCCTTGTTCCAATGTTTGCTTCAAAAACCCGATTGCGATGGGATAAATGGGAATTTCTCTCTCCAGTGGTCACTCGATGCCTATGTATGGTCTGTGCCGCAACCAATTCAGGGGTCTAGACTTCTAGATTTTGAACTACAGATGCCGTGATGTCAATAGTCGTGCCCCTCGATTCGGGTATTTCCATATCGTGTGAAGGCGTTTTAGGCGATTGAGGTGAAGAAGGAAAAATAAGCTGAGGGGTAAAGTGAGGGCTCTCCATGGCTAATGAGTCCAGATGCAAATTGTTGGTTCGGTGTTCTCTCACCATCCTATTGTAGTTTTTCTTCATCTCTTTTTGCTTTTTCTTCTTCTCTTGTGTAGTCATTTGCACTTTTCTCGCTGTATTTTTTGCCGCATACAAGTCACGCCGCCTCTTGTTTATTAGCGTCTTTTGCTCAGGAGACAATGCAGCCCATCGTGCTCTATCTAGTTTACGCTTACGCTCTTTTGGACACGTGACAATATTGTCAATGGAATTGGATGCATTTACAACACCTATATGTAATAAGAAAAAGTACGGTCTCAATGTCTCATCGATGGAGGACATACAATAATTCAAATTCTATGATAATAAAGTTTACACAACAGTGTCAGCTACAATGGTGTTCAAACTCCTTTTGTAATTAAAAATAAAGCCAAGATTCTATAAAGGCGTACCCGTTTTATGAACAGTGTTGATATCCATCTCAGTTAAACTGTTATCAATATCACCAGGAGGGGGTGATTCCTCGTTTCCTCCAATGCTTAAAGGGATAGGACCGTCTAAAATTTTATTGATATAGTAAGTATCCTACGACACCACGGAATTTTTTGCTGTAAAGAAATCAATATTATTGTTATACCTGTTTATTGGGAAGTCTCCTTTGGAGTCATTTGTAGCATCTTTGCAGACTTTTTATGCATTTTTTGTGCATACAATTCACGTCATCTCTTATTCAGTAGCGCCATTTGTTCAGGAGACATTGCAGCTTTTCGTGCCCTATCACAATCACACTTACACTCTTTTGAACACGTGACAAGCCGATTGATGGGACTAGGTGCATATCCAGAACCTATATATCATGGAATGACATCTTAATCAACGCACGCTAGGATGGTGTCTAAGCACAACGGTAAGAAACTAACACAGGCATGATTCACAAGAATATCAGGCAATGGATACAAAAGTGTACCCGTTTCATGAATAGTGCTAATATCTTCCTCACTGTCATTGTCATGCACGTCATCAGTGCCACCAATGCAACTTAAAGGTTCCATACCGTCTATAAATATAACCATATAATTAAAATTGAACCATACAACAAGCAAACTATGTTGCAACGACAATTTCAGTCGCCGCACCAATAAATACTTTTATTAGCAGAATAAGTAACCTGATAATTGTTGTAAGCCATTACTGTAGGTTGACTGCCTATGGAGCCGGTCACTATTTTCGTCTGCTCATTATTGGAATTCACATCTGCAAGTTTAAACATAGTAATTGTTATTAATTATAACGCGTATGGCAATTAAAATGACACTAAGCAATACCACCATACCTGTTGAATGGTCAGCCATATTGTTTTCAAGATCAACATTCTCTTGGTTACTCATCTTATACCTCTGACGGGGT
Organism: Miscanthus floridulus; assembly: GCF_019320115.1. NCBI lineage: Eukaryota > Viridiplantae > Streptophyta > Magnoliopsida > Poales > Poaceae > Miscanthus > Miscanthus floridulus. The sequence goes on along the minus strand of NC_089587.1, from coordinate 219,404,400 downwards.
TTCTTGTTTCTTTCACTCCCCTTTTCATCAGACATTGTTGCATATCGTTCTCCCTCAATCTGCCTCTTCTGCTCATTACGATCCCCATCTAGTGGCACCAACCCCGATCGGGTATGATTCCTTTCAATAAAGTTTGGTGTGGAGTTGAAAACATATAAACATAGAACATGTAGGGAGGCTATAAAAGTTTATATACCTCCGTGTGTTGTATTTGTAAGGTACCCCAAAGGTACCCGATCACAGGTTGGCCTTGGTCTGTCCATCAACACTACCTGTCACTTTTAGCAATACCGTGCCTTTGAAATAATGTGCCCAATTCAATATGGACAAGTGAAAAGCAGTGCAAGCTAGGTGGTTGTAGGGGAAGTAAAGAATCAAAGAAAATACCATAAATGGTTTGTTTCCAGCTTCATGCTATTGGGAATTCGAAACATAAAATTACTGTGACTAATGAAACAAATCAGATTATATATATTATTAGTAAAGAGATATATGCATGCATCATTCGAATGTCTCAGTGCTTTAAAATGATCTGCCGTATATCAAAATCCATACATCCAGATAGACCATATATACATACAAGGAGTGTATTTTTTTGCAACTCAAATGGTGGGACATTAGAAAGAAAACACATATTCGATTTATGGCATATTTGGCCTTCAAGTCCTAGCAGTTGAAGCATAGTAGATCATGTAAGGAATTGAGATACCATACTTCATTCCATCTATCTTACAGAGCTATAAGGCAACAGGGCAACAAATCCAGAGTAGAATTGAACTTCATTCAGTTGGTTATCTGAAGAGTAACTGCTAACTACTTGTAGGTTGTAAAGAAATCATAATTTAAGATGTTTGAAATATTGAACTGCTTTACAAAACCAACACTGAAATTCAACATATTCTAGCTTACAAAACCAACACTGAAATATTTCCAACAATATAAGTTAGAAAAAGTGGTAAACTGTCAAATAGTGAGTAAGCTAGTAGCGAAAAAAAAAGCAACCCATCTGAAGCATAATTTAGTATCGTGGCTATATCTGAATATTTGGGTTCATGTTTTACTACTTAGAAATGTATTCAGGAAGTGCTTTGACTTTTGAAGAAAAAAAGTGGTGTGCACATGGAGGAAGAACCAGAGTGCCAAGCTTGGCAAGACCAAGCTAGAACCTTTGGATTAGGGGGCAGCAAAGATCAGTAGATGGCTCGCCCCTTGAAACCATTGAAAACTGATAAAAAGAGTTGCAGTGGCATGTTTTAGATTATTCCTTTCCAAACTAAGAAAACTATTATACCTTAGGCACAAGTTGGCTGAAATGCAAATTACAGAATTCCTCTGAACCACTAAAAACTGATGAAAAGATTTGCAGTGGCATGGTTGTCATTACCGTCGGGGATTCTTTATAGAGTTTTATTAGGCACTTTAAAAAGGTGGCTGCAGGGATGCTCAACAGTCCTTATCTAACAACAGACAGTAACCAAACAATTTTTTTTGACAAGTTCACTGGGGGGGGAGAGTTTCCCCACCTGTATTTGCATTGCTTAATGCTCGCTCTGGCATGAATATTTAAGATTGCATCATTTGATCACGTCGTGATCATAATAGGAGGAAGGAAGGAAAGTAACCAAACAAATTGTCAAAACTATAAGAAATTCTCAGGACACTTTGTGTGAAGAAGATGCTCAGCTTATATTAGCGCTACCTGTACATAAAGAGATGGAGGATGTTGCCTGGCATTTCGACCAAAAAGGTATTTTCTCAGTCAAATCGGCTTATTGTGTTTTCTGTGCAAAGGAGCAGCGGCAAAGCATCCAGGGTGGTGCGAACTGTAGCAACTCAGTGGAGAGGAATGGCTTGTAGGGTAAACTTTGGAAAATTCAGTGCCCAAACAGAACGAAGCATTTTATGTGGCGGTTTGCATACAATTCCCTGGCTCTCAAATGCAATCTGAAAAGGAGAGGCATGGACTTGGATACTTGCTGTTGCATATGCAACACATTAGATGAGGATGGAGCTCATTTATTTTTCAAGTTCAAATGGGTGAAGAAACTGTGGCGTGAACTAGGACTGGAGTCTTTCAGGATTCAGCTAAGCGTTTTGTCGGATGCGAAACAGTGTGTGGAGCACATACTGGCGCTGCCAAGTGAGAAGCAGTGCTTGCTAGTTATGCTGCTGAATAACTGGTGGTGGGAGAGAAACCATGTGAGGGAGGGAGATAGCAGAAGGAACCAACAGGAATTGGCATGGCTCATTTGGCAGCTTTGCAACTCATGCATACCTGAAACAGGCTGTTACAGGACAGTATGAATTTTGTGAAGAATAATCAAGAGTTATCATCTGAATTGGTTCAATCTTCTATATTTTATAGGATAATACAGCAGGAGAGCAGCTATTACTATAAGGACAATACTCTCTGTACTGTATATATCTATACTCTAAAAAAATTTATAGGAAACAAAATTAATCAATGAAATCTTATTATCAAACCCTAGGAATAATTATGATTTTTTCAAAGTTCACAAAGCTCTAATTAATATCAGAAACATTAAACCGAGAGCTAATTGAGAAGTACTAAACACAAGCAAGATAACTCACTGAAAATAGCTCTAGCTAGAAGCCTAATCAAACCACTAATTATCAAGCATGGATTCAAATAAAAGCAATAGAGAGGTGCCTAGAATCCGCCGAGGATAAATTCAAAGAACTTGCTGCACTGACAACTACCATGCACCCTGCAGCTAGCGAACACATAAAAATATATTGTTAACCAATTAAGCTTGTTCTAACATAAATAACTGCAACTCAAATATTTGACAAAGGAACAATGGTTAAACCAAAGCTCATGCTTGCCACTGCATATCAACCAAGACAAAAGAGCAATATTCAAAGCAATGCAATGGTTGAATTACTGTAGTACAAAAAAGACATTGCCCAGAATAAACTAAACGCACACCTGCAACTCTAGATGCAAGTGCACAAGAGCAGTGCAAACCTGAGAGCTCTGCTGTTGTCAACCTGCTGTGCCAACCTGCTGATGATCTACAGAACAGATATTGTTGGTGCTACTGCAAGGAAATAAAATGTGTTTGTCACAAGAAATCGAAGAACCACCTGCAACTCTAAATGCAAGTGCACAAGAGCAGTGCAAACCTGAGAGCTCTGCTGTTGTCAACCTGTTGTGGCAACCAACTGATGATCTACACCACAGATATTGCTGGTGCTACTGTAAGGAAATAAAATGTGTTTGTCACAAGAAATCGAAGAACAAAGCAGAGTTGGTCTGTGGTTAATGTTGTAAACTTCATCCTGCAGAGCATAGAGAGCATAGCTCCTCTTACTGAACGAACAGTTGCTGCAGCGAAAACTGCTGTTCCTGGGCTAGCTGCTGCTGCTACTTGACCTGTAGATCAGGGACATGAGATGGCTGCTGCTGTTGGCACAAAGTGAAAGAGCAGAGAGAGGTCTGGTGCTGCACTGCTGCCTAAAAACAGTAAAAATGCATTGTAAAATTTTGGCCGGCCGTGCAGCGACGGAGCACGGCACAAAATCAAGGGGGGCCAACTTGATAAAAACACAAGTGAAATATGTTGACATCAGAAATAAAACCATATATACTATGATAAATTTAACTAATCACATATTAAGTGACTACAGAGACTGTCAGACTACTCTTAACCAAGTTATGGACTAAAACTAGCTAGTTATATATATTTATAGTTGAGTCACATTTCACAAAATGCAAGTGACCACAAACTATATTTGAGAATTTTGTTTTGGACAAGGGGGGGGCGGAGCCCGGTTTGGCCCCCACTGTGCTCCGTCCGTGCGGCCGTGGCTGCCTGGCCCTGGTTTTAGGGTTTTGGTCGGCCGCTGGCTAGATGTAGCCGGGCGGGGCTGGCCCCTAGCCAGCTGGGGGTGTCTTCTGGCCGGCTGTGGCCTGGCCATAAACAGACGATGAAAGCAATTCACATGTAACTGAATTCTCTATCCTTCCGAAAGCAATTGCTAGACTATAAACATTAGGTGGGATGCAAAACAAAATTGAATTATCGGTTAATGAATAGTAGGTCAATCAGCAGCACTTGGAATGGGCGGCGGGCGTTCACGATGGGCTGTGACGCTCGATTGACGGGTGTTCATAGGTCCACATCGATGATGTCGGCTCCGTCTCTGGTGCGTAGGAAGGACGGCAGGCCACCACAAACGCCGGTGGTAGGGCTGCCTGAACGTGGGGCGATGGGCGGCGATGCCTGTTCACCAAGGTGTCCTGCCGGCGATGTAGGCTCTAGGTCAGATGTCGGCGATGCGAGCATGCGCAATCATGGCGTGCTGGCCCGGCGAGGGAGATCGAGGAGATGGAGGGGTCGTGGACTTAGTCACGGAGGCAGCGGGGCACAGGTCACGGACAGTGGTGGGGTCTCACGGCGCACGGAGTCTCACGGACGGTGGTGGGGTCTCAAGTTGTGGAGGCTGATCGCGGAGAAAGAATGTCGCCGAGACGCACGATGGTGATTGGGTCACGGAGAAAGAAGGTGATTGTGACGCACGATGGTGATTGGGTCGCGGAGAAAGAATGTGATTGTGAGTCAATAAGGCAAGGAGTCTCACGATGGTGATTGGGTTCCACCTTCCTTGTATTGGGTCGCAGCAATTCTGGTTTGCACGGAGTCCCATGATGGTGATTGGGTCCCACCTTCCTTGTATTTGCATGGAGTAGATCCTTCCTTGTAATGGGTCGCGGTGTTTGCGCGGCGTTTTGATTCTACGAAGCCGTAGGATCGCAAGAAGAGGGAACGACGACCCCAAAACTTTGTCGCACAAAAAATTGTTCATGTTTTGTTCTTTTTAGTTGTGGGAGACTTTGACCAGCTTTGAGTAGCAAGAGACGGTACCAAATAAATGCATTGTTAATACTTCATGGTGGCAGTTCTTTTGTTATAGATATTGTCGCGATTTTATAGACCAAGCTTAAGATAGACTAAACTACCTTACATTTTGTAGTCTAAGAGCATCTCCACAAAATTCCTTTTCCTTTTCTAAAAAGCTTGATATAGCGAGAAAACTGAGTTGTATACTATATGGGAGATGAGCTCTATCAGATTGAGAAAGCACATCCCCTTTCTTTGAGAATTAAAACCACATTCCCTTTATTTATATGCGATCTACATGTCAATGACAAAAAAATCTCTCTCCCTCCCATCTCTCGCGGCTGATACATCGAGCAGCAAAAAACGACAACTATAACCAAAATACCATTTGCACACCTGTAACAACTAGTCCCGACATACATGGCCCAGGCCCACTCTTCCGAGGAGTGGTCCCACCCGCGTAGCAACCCGCTTGAACTTTCGTCCTCGCTTCGTTCAAAACGGTTACTACGCGTCCTTGGCCCTGGTATTTAAGTCGCGGTGCTACAGCAACCCGTGAACAGTACCCCGAGTTTGGCCGACCCCTTTAACTGGATTGGATTTGGCCCATTAGGATGTTACAATTATCCCCCTAAGGATTCGACGTGCCAGATCAGCTTACCCTTTCGGGACATTTATTCCAGGATCCGCCTCTCTTCAACACGTTTGTGTGGCCCCGTGCTGGCGCATGTGTATGCCATACCGTGTCCACGACGGGTCCACGCACATGCACACAACATCCCCGCGCAGTTGTCCCCACATGCCCATGAAACCTCGAGAGTCGGCTCTGATACCAAATGTAACAACCAGTTCCGACATACATGGCCCAGGCCCACTCTTCCGAGGAGTGGTCCCACCTGTATAGCAACCTGCTTGAACTTTCGTCCTCGCTTCGTTCAAAACGGTTAACCGAAGGTTACTACGCGTCCCTGGCCCTGGTATTTAAGTCGATCCGGCGATCTCAGAGGTTCTAGTACGGTACTAAACTGGGTGTGCAGTGTTTTTTGCGTGCTACAGTAGCCCGTGAACAGTACCCCGCATTTGGCTGACCCATTTTGGGTGAACAACGCTTGGTCCACAATACCCCGAAATTCAGATGCTACAGTAGCCGACCCATAACTGGATTGGATTGGGCCCACTTTGGCCCATTAGGATGTTACAACACCGTAACGATAGCCTATAGAACAAAACAGAGTCAGTCAAATGCAACAAAGTATAGAAGCATTTCACGGTCGCAAATGACATCTTGTAGGGAACAATAAGAAACGAAGCTTGGGGTCCCCCTCCATCAACCCCCCCCCCCCCCGCATCTATAGGTGGTTCAACCTTTGGACGGGGCCAATTGCCTCCCGCAACACATGCTTCTTCATCTAGTATATCTCAATCAGAATGCATAGGACACAAAGGAGCACACAGACTAGAACCAAACCACTAATGACTACTAACCTTGGAACCAATGGCGAAGCTACAATAAATTAGAGCGAGTCCACTTGCTTAAGGGGTACATATATGGTGACATTTCAGACAAACTAATTGTTTTACATTTTTAGGGGTGCATTTGCACATCTAAACACTATATATCTTCGCCCATGTTTGGAACACCACATATATCTTTTCCCATGGCTTGAAATACTATATCAAAGCCAAGCCATATGCATTATATTTATTTCCTATATATACATAGTATGTAGATTCCCGAACCAAAATGACACCTCCATGGCTCCATTGCCCCATAGATGGAAGTTTATATTGTATAAATTACATCCAATGGATTCTAGATTATAGATGAAGAAGCCCACTGTCTTGGATGAAACATAGAACTTGAAAACCCGATCACTTAAACAAGTAAATCTGAAATGTTCAGCAATGTGGCCAATCGTGGCTCGAAGAAGAAAGACCACAAAAACTTCTAAGGATCAAAATTTACAACAAACAAAAGCATCCACGAGAGAGAAGGACTCAACTAAAGATGGCAACGGGGAATTCCCCGTCGGAGGTTGCCTCCCCATCCCCATCCTCGCGGGGAGAAAAAAATCCCCGTCCCCGTCCCCACCAAAGCTCACGGGGACGATTTCTCCCCCATCCCCGCCCCCGTGAGGGGAAAAATCCCCGTCGGGGATCCCCGTCCCCGCATTTGTTCATCACCATTCAGGTTAATTCATCATCATTCACATGAGTTCATCGACACAATATTAGAGTACGCCACGAATCACAATTCAAAAATAGCTAAATAGCAAGAAGCAGGATATTAATCATCACAAAGGTGTAGAACTAGGGTTATTGCTGTTATATATACTCAGAAGACATTGGGCCTTCGTGGGCTGATTGGGCCATCAGGAAAGAGAGCAAAGCCTGTATATAAACGGGGCGGGGATGCGGGTATCGGGGATGGGGAATGCTCCCCCAGACCCGTCCCCGCCAAACCCGACGGGGGACGTTTTCTCCCCGTTTAGATCCCCATGGGGGCATATTTGACTCCATCCCCGTCCCCTAATAGGGGAATTCCCCGCGGGGAATCGGGGATCGGGTCCCCATTGCCATCTTTAGACTCAACACCAAGAGTTTTCCTGTCACTGGTAGACCAAACCTACACCAGATTATTACCTCTTACTTCTAACAAGAGCAAAGTTGAGACCAGGGAGATCCATGTCATGAACCGAAGTGGATAATAGGAAGGAGATCAAGCCCAACAGAGAGGGGGAGAGCCTACTTAGAGCCATGGCAACCGGGCCTTGGCGCAAGTGCGACAGGAAGGATGAAGCACCATTGCCTTCGCCAAGCAATATCTGAGGAGTTCATTGCCTACCTTGTTTCAACAGGCAGGTAATTTCGTACTCACCAATAATAAGATTGCAACCAAAGGGGTAGAAAGCAACATGGCATAGCGTACCGGTCTATGTTGCAGTTTGGGAGCTCCTATTTATTTTCACATTTTGGGATAAAGAACTGACAACACTCGAAGGGAACACATGCATCCGAAGGTTGTCAAAGTAGTTCCAGAGTGCTACTAGTCAGGAGCGGATCTAGGAGGTAGCTCCGCCAATTAGGAGGCGCTTGAGAGTGTTATAGAGGTTGGAGATGAAGAGGAGTTGCGGCTTGGGCAAGCAAATCAATGGCTAAAGAGTCGGGTGAATGATTCTTACAATTAGACTTTCTATTAAGGCCCATAAGAAAGTAACCCATAAAGGCCTTCGTCACTTATCTCAAATCCAGCTGCAAGTCTTCGCACCCAGTTGATCCCGACTCGTCAACTCCCAACCCATGAGCAAAGAAGCTGTGATAGCACCGACAAGCGTTCTGGCCAGGGACAGAATCGAAGCAGAGTGGTGGAGTAGCCCAAGTGCATGTTGCAGACCTGTGTTTGGGTGGAGTAGACATTAGGCGTCTGTACTGCCTGCCGGGCGGCGCGGTGACGCATCTATAAGGATCATGTTTTCATTATATCATGTCTTTTAGTTTTGATGAAAACACAATTTCAGGACTAAAACATGTGTTAGAGAGGTTGCAAGGTTAAACACGTGTAAAAGAATCACCAAGCGAAACCCATGGTGAACATCTCGCCCAAATTTAAAAATTTTCATATTTGATTTCTTTTGCCTTCTCGACGTAGCTGAAAGCGTTGGAATTTCTTATATTTTCATCCTCAATTAAAATGGTATTTGATGATTTTTTTTCATGTTCCAACATACAGACATATATAGACCTAGTAAGTACTACCATATGTTTCAGATTATAAGTTATTCTGGCATATAGATATTCACTGTAACGACCCGAGTTCATTGCAACCTAGGCAACCGTCTTGATTATTGGAAGGAGTCAACCATTGACCCTCCATGAGGACTCGCAACGTGCAGCACGACGCCTGATGTAAAAAACCCAGCGAAGCACCTTGTGAGAATCCCCGGATAACCATAGTCAAGCTCATATCCGGATTGGAAGAGAACATCTACATGGATTAGCAAACCATCTATTGACATCATCAACACCCAATCAGTCCTAAGGACATACCCCATCATGATACCATGGTCATCGATAACATTCACCCAAGGACTTAGTCAATTCAGCAAAGACCGGACCATCCGACAAGAGTTATGACAGAACAAGGTTAAGTGGAAATAAGTTGTTTCTTATGTATGGACCTAGACCCACATGTCAGTACAAGTTGGAACACTTCACCAGCTGAAGGAGCACTCTACCACTCACCCTCTCACTTATCAATTCATTTGCAAACACACACACTCTCTCTCTCTACCTCACAAGGAAAAGGAAGAACCCTAGAACTAGAGAGACAAAAGGAATGGCGAGGGGATTGAAGGAGGAGAGGAGGAAGAAGAAGAGAAGCATCAGCACCTCCCCATGAACTCCATCAGCATCTTCAACATAGTCATGGTGAGCTCATGAGAGTAGCTCTCATTTTGTGGATTTCCCCCAAAGTGGTTAATGTGTGGTTTTTGGTGAGAGGTTGGAAATGATGGAGGCTTGGATGGAAGAAGAGTTGGATCTCCAATCTTTTGGCTATGGAAGCTCTTAATCTCTGAGCCAAGGATCTCTACCTCAATCTCAAGGTTTATCTCTTATCTCATGAGTTGGGTTTAATTCTTAAGTCCTAAGCCACACTTAGTGAGACTAGCTTACAACCTAGCCATAGTGAGCCTAGTAAGCCACCTAAACTACCATAGGGATGTTTGGCACATGCAAGAAGCACAACTCCACAAATCTAAGCTTGAAACCTAGGATTTCCCTAGAGCATAAGTTCTGTCGCTCGTGTGATGGAGTGTCTGTCAACTCAATAGAGTGTCTGTCAGCCCTTAAGAAACCACTAAGGAACCTTATCCCATGCCAGCTTAGCACAGCGGAGCGTCCGCGGTATTGCGCGGAGTGTCTGCTAACCCATGCTGAGAGCAACGTAAGTATCAGGGAGTACCCAACAGCACAACGGAGCATCCGTCGTTCACGGTGGAGCATCCGTTGAGTTATAGAGATAAATATTCAGCAACCCGAGAGCACCCAGTTCGTATCGGAGAGTCTGTCACTTGACCGGACTATCCGATGTGGGCAAAGAGCCCTAGAAATACCTAAGTCCCAAAACCTACCAGAGTCTACGTGAACTCCATGAAGCGTCCATCAACTAGTACAGAGCCAGACCAGAGACAACCCAACTCGGTGTCCAATATAGCGGAGTGTCCGTCGATAGGACAGAGTGTCCGCCAGTCACTGGAAGAATGAGCTTGCTTAAGCAACCTATCCGAGTAACCAACCAGCAACCGAGGGAGCTTAGTCACAACCAATGCGGTGGTAGAGCCACAGTTAGATGCCTTTCTCTAAGTTCTAAAGTGGTAACCTAATCCTATCCACCCATGTTCCTCCTCATCGCCCCGATCGTCGATGTATCTCTTAGTCGATCTCTTGTATTCTTTCAGGACCGTCTCGAATGACGAACGTGTTTAAAGTCGTCATCGTCAGCTTCGTTATATTAGATCAGCAGCACCACTAGGCAGGCACCCCACTATTATGAACCCTACTTTGGATACTTATCAAGTTACATTATGAGTTATGCATTGCATGTAGAGTTGGATAATGGTCTTTTCCACCTTACACCTAGAGTCTTTTAATAATCTATTATAAGCCTCTCATCTAAACAATGGAAATGGGAACGCTTAATGCTTATTGCTTAGTTGTTGGGGTAACGGTAGAAGTCGAGCATGAGAAGGAAACTCATACTCGCGCGTGTAGGATGCTACACCTAGATAATTAACTACTAAAACCAATGAGGGTACAACCTGACTTACCTTACTAATCTGGCTAAGGAATAATACCATGTCCCTAAATTGATAATCTTGATGATAACTTGTATATCTTGCTCATGCGAGGGGTAGGTCGTCGTGAGTGTGGGATCTCAGATGACATAGCTTGTGGAGCAATAAGGACCATGTATGGGATACGTAAGTCCGAGTAACCACTCGTACAGACCACATGTCGCGGATGGGGTCGACAAGCTGAGTAACTAGTTGCGACTTGTTTATCCGTGAAACTGGCAAGGGGGTGGCGCCGGTCGGGAATGTCCGGGACATTGATCGGGAACCCAGTTGAACCTTTCATGTGACACTCGGGACGGATTAGAGAAAGGTTGGAGACATGAGGCAACCCTTATCTCTGGTGCACGAGATATGGAGGTTCGTCCCGTTTCTTCATGTGGGTACAGTTGTACACCTCTGTAGAGTCTTGAAAGCATAGAGTCCTTCAGGACGAAACCATTCGGTTGTTCTTTCTTTTTATACCCATGGTAGAATGGATGATGGACTATGAGCACTTTTGTTATAACGATAAATGCTTTAAACCTATTGTTAAGCATAGCATGTCATACTCTAAATAACATCATTGCTTTCCGCACTTATACAAATGCCTGATATTCACTCTGTGCATCTACCAAATATTATACGTTGGAATTAAGTCCTGCGAGTACGCAATATACTCACGGTGTGGCCGATAAAGTTGTTTTGCAGGGTGCCAAGGCATTCGTTTGGAAGTATCTCCGATGAATGCCACGGTTAACAGACCTTGGAGCGGGCGCCTCCAAGATGAGTTGCGTGTATCCCGATGCGTAACTGAGAGACATGAGATGTAACCTAGAATGAGTTAGCCGGTAGAATGGAAATAGTAGACTGTTTAGTAGATTTACATCCTTAAGCTTATGTTATTGTTAATAATGTTTCACTCGAACGTTTGAGAACTAAGTGTGTAACCAATTGGGTGGTCTGTCAAGCCTTGTATCGGGTATGTGAGTGTAACTCAACGCAAAGATTTTAAAGAGGAGTTGCTTAGTGCGCTCCTGGGGGCCTCGAAGTCGTCAGCTCAACAACCCCCGTCGGCTTTGGTATCGGTTCCTGACAGGACGGGTATCGGGGCGCGACATTCACTATCTCTAGATGTATAACTTTTGCTATGTATCTAGAAAAATGTGAACAACTCATAATTTAGAACGGAGGAAACATGATGGAAGGGATAAAACTGAAACAGGTTGGCGGAACGGTGGAGGTGGGTTTGGGGTAGTTTTGCTTGTTTGGAAGCTGTAGGGTTGGGCCGAATGGGATGGTCGACTGTACGAGACAAGCAGTTGGGCTGGTCCAGTACAAGTACACAACACAAGCGTCATGGACGTAAGATTGGGCTGACCCCTAAGACGGTCCTTTTTTCACTGTTATTATTACGAGTCCTTTTTTTACGGATCTTTGTCAGAGTTGGCTTGCCTCAGATGTTCTAACTTTTGATCATTAATTACCAGTAACTCAGTAAAGCATAATAAGCGGCTGCATGACCTGGTAATGGTAACTGGCAACCCAGAAGATCCATAGCACGACGTTTTCTCGCCGAGATTCCCCGGCTTCGTCGCTGAACCTCTGTTTGCTAGCTCCCGCACAGAACTGCAACTGGTGGATAAAGCCTTTGCTGCTGTCTCTGTCCAAGCAAAAGGTCAGGCGAAATTATCCAATCGAAATCGATGCATATCCACTCGACACCGAGCGATCGGTACAAACCTACCACGACGAATATCCCCTACTGGATTGGATCATTGGATGAGTATTCCAACGCCTCTATTTTTCTTTCCGCTCCTGAAGTGGTTGGTCGTTGAACCTTGGAAGAAAACCAAGAGGGGAGAGATCAACTTGGACATAGTGGGGTTCAGTTCAGACTTCAGAACATACCAACCCCTCCTCTGCTTATGCAGGTGGTGCTGGGGCTGCTGATAAATTAGGGGGTGTTTGGTTCCGTGGACTAAATTTTAGTTCATGTCACATCAGACGTTCGGATGCTATTTAGGAGAACTAAATATGAGTTAATTATAAAACTAATTACATAGATGGAGACTAATTTACGAGACGAATTTATTAAGCCTAATTAATCCGTCATTAGCACATATTTACTGTAGCACCACATTGTCAAATCATGGACTAATTAGGCTTAAAAAATTCGTCTCGCAAATTAGCCACAATCTGTGCAATTAGTTATTTTTTTGTCTATATTTAATACTTCATACATGTGTCTAGACATCCGATGGGACATGGACTAAAATTTTTCTGTAGGAACCAAATACCCCCTTAGTACCAGTCGGTTGGTAGAGCGTCATTGTTTGACATCACAGTTGTGCAGGAGACACCAGTAACCCTGGCCTGGACCCCGGATGAAGTGTCAGTCCTGTTGCTTTTCTAGACCTGTCAATCTGTTACTCTGTTATTAGCAACAAGAAGCCATATGCACAGAAGACTTGTTACTTTTTTTTTTTTGAAAAACAGACTTGTTACTTCATGAACTCACAATTTGCAAGTAATCTGATCATAATTGGCAGGCTGACATAGATATGGCGTAATGATCAAAGTTAGGAAGCGGTCATGTTCCTGCATCCGGTAGGTATGGCCTAATGATCCGTCAAATGGAGGCTGACACGGCACTCTTTTTCGTTAATTAAAAATATATATATGGCGACCTCGATATACTGAATGAAACTCTCGGATGTCGAGGAGAAACTTAGGCCATGTTTTGTTCCTACCGTCGCTCCTAAAATTCCTATCACATTGAATGCTTGATATATGTATGGAGTATTAAATATAGACTAATTACAAAATTAATTACATAACTTGTGACTAATTTACGAGACGAATCTTTTAAGTCTAATTAGTCCATGACAACGTGGTACTACAGTAAATATATGCTAATGATAGATTAATTAGGCTTAAAAAAATTATCTCACAAATTAGCCTCCATCTATGTAATTGATTTTGTAACTAATCTATATTTAATATTTTTTATTAGTATCTAAATATTTGATGTGACATGAATTTTAGAAGCGATTAAAGAACCGATAACCCTTCAGCAACATGGTATCTGTCCTCAATCAAATCATTGTCGGGAGCTTGGGAATCTACAGCACGTTTGCACAGCTCTCTCCGTTCCCCACTGTTGCTACGCCTGATGAAATGATTACTCCTACCATGGTCCTACTGGGCCTTGTTTAGATCACCTCCAAATTCCAAGTTTTTTCACTCTCTCTTCATCACATTAATTTTTAGCCGCTTGCATGGAGCATTAAATGTAGATAAAAAAAATAACTAATTGCACAGTTTAGTTCAAAATCACGAGATGAATCTTTTGAGCTTAGTTGGTCCACGATTAGACAATATTTACCAAATAAGACGAAAGTGCTACTATTCATCGTTTTGAAATTTTTTGCAATCTAAACATGGCCCTAGTCTTTGATATCTTGGACAGTAGCATCAGTGCTGGTTTAGTTTCAACCAAATTCCAAAAAAGTGCTACAGTAGTTATCACATCGAATTTTGCGATATGTGTATGGAGCATTAAATGTAGACGAAAAAACTAATTACACAGTTTGGTTGGAAATTACGAGACAAACATTTTGAGCCTAATTAGTCCATGATTGAACACTAATTGTCAAATAAAAATGAAAATATTACGATAGCCAAATTCTCAAAATTCACGAACTAAAGACGCACTCGGTACTCTAGAATTTCATTTTTTCCCGGACACGTGAAGCAGCCCAGGATTGCATCCTTTGGCGGACGGAGGGGAGTAAGATATAACGTCTGATTGGGGACACACGCAGCGGGCAGCGCGGCAGGCCAAAACCAGATAGAGTACGAATCCCAATACTGTGCTTGACAGCTAGTATGCCAAGTCATCGACGATCATGACGCTAACCTTTGCTGACATGGGCCCTGTTGATTTCTTTTATAATCCATACTTTTTAGCTCGTTTTTTTGGCTCGTTTTTTCAGTCGGAATAATGTTTTTCTTTCACAGTAAATCAGTTGGAATAGTGTTTCGGCTTATTTTTTTCAGCGAAGCGAACGGGGTAATGATATGATATATACTGTACAAATGAAGAAATAAATAAATAAGTGTGTTCCTTTTCACGCGAAAAGGCCCTGGCATTAGTTTTTTATGGGCATGGTAGTGATCGTACGTAAAGGTAGCTAGCTCGGCGTGAACGCGTGGTGCTCAAACTCTTCTATCCAATCGTTTGCCCATGCGCCGTCCATTCTCCCTTTTTTGCAACAAATCAAACCAAAATTAACAATTGCCCTGGTGTATCGTGTCGTGTGCAGGAGATGCATATCTTTCTTCTTCTTATAAATTCCGTCTGCTTTGTCACGTAGGAGTATGTGCATGTGTGCCAAAAGCAAAACGTGCACGCATCTTTGTCGAGTGCCAGGTATGCAGAGTAGTAGGCCCAGTTAGGCTCTGGTTTCTGAACTTGGGGAGGCACGGCCTACCTAGGAAGCGCTGGCTGGCTCCCAAGTCCCAACCTCCGAGTCCAAGGAGGTGCTGTCGCGAGCAGCATGATCTCATCAGATTACGGTACGTTGCTGTCCTGGCTTGGCAAACTGGCAACCGGAATTCAGAAGCGTGCCCAGCACATTCGACTTTCGTAGCACGACGTGCTATGCTACCCTACCCATGTCCACTCCCCGCCGTTCAGGACTGAGGTCCAGGTCCAGGCAACTGGTACGGTGACACCCAGGCATCAGGCCGTCCAATAACGTACGAGGGTCCACAAGCGTCAACTGCCCGCCATGCCATGCGCCACCCAAGGTGCAATGCAACAATGCTCCGCTCACAAGCCTCAATTCTCAGCGTCGTCAGACCAGGAACCAGATATGTTCAGTGTGACAACACGGGCTTTAAAAAAAATTGACAGAACGCTTGCCGGCATGTATTAGGTAGCAGTACCAACTGCTTCGAGCCTCTGACTTTTTCGACGTTTCCGTTTCAGATTTTCAACGTACTATTCTGGTTCAGGTTGACGTTCAAAGTGCAGTTTGAGACCATAGCCGTCTTCACATGTAAAGATGGCAACGGGCCCCGATATCCGATACCCGATGGGTATTTGATCCATTAGGGAATGGGGATGTGATCATATGTTTACCCGCGGGCATCTAAATGGTAAAGAATCCATACCCGACGGGTATAGCGGGTACGGGAACGTTCCCTGTTTACCCGTCCCCGTTACCTGTTGGGGAACCCGACTATTTGAGTTGTCATGCGAGTATTAGGCCCAAAGGAACTCAACATAGGTATTTTGGTCCAAATCTGAACAGTCATATATATAGTTTGTGTGTTCTAGGAACCCTCGTTCAATTTTTTCTCACCATCTCCGCCAGCAGCACAAGCACGCCTGTCTCACGAGCGCTCGTGCCTCTCGCTTCCTCAGTTTGGTCTCTCTGACACCTTTGCTCGTCCTCCTCGCAACCTCGCTCATTCTCCTCGGCATCTCCGAGACTCCGACACTTATACCCGGGTGAAAAAGAAACGTCTCCGATTGTAAAGCTGCGACCCCAAGTGTCTTTGTTTATCGGGTATGCAGTACCCGTCGGGTATCTGTTACCCGACCGATATCCGACGGGTATGGGGATGTGCAAGAATCTATACCCGAGACAGTTAATGGGGATGGGGACGGGATGAATTCTCCGTAGCGGGGAAGAGAACGTTCCGGCGATACCCGACAGGTATATCCCCGTTGCCATCCTTAATCACAGGTAGTACCGTAGTAGGTCGAGCCGAGGGCCGAGCTCAAGTGTAAGGTCGGTCGCTGCAAGATCTAGAAGAAGGGCACGGCACGAGCATGCCGTCAGTTCTGCAGGAGGAGTGAGACCAGGGGTGCGCGTAACGATTTCCTACGCTCGCATCTCCGGTTAGGCGGGCTCGCATCACGCCCGGGCCCGCGCATCACGCCCGGGCCCGCGCGGCGGCGACGGCGTGGGCCAAAGAAAACGAAAAGGCCACCAGAGACGGAGAGATCAGGATTCAGGAGCGAGGAAACGACATCCGGACGGCATCGCATCGCTGTCGCCCGCCGTCCATATGACCACGTGGCCTCCCGCCTGGCATGATCATTCGTCCAATTTTTTTTTCTGGGTGTCCTCCCAAAGCAGAGATGTGCCGTGCCGACTCCGTGGTCGCATGCGCATCCTGCATGCAGCACGCGTACCGTTTGGAGGTGAGGTGCAAGATTTGCGTACTACCAGGAGCATCTAACTGTCAGAGTAATGGATCCGGCTTCTGGACGTAGGGTAACGGCTCTGTACAGCTGTTTTTTCTACCCTTGCCAGAGTGTAGCAGGACTTCTGGCATTGAGATCTGGCTGGCCTTGTATTCAGAATAAACGGCAGCGTTAATTAGGTCAAAACGCAAAAGCTCGATTTGACGTATCCCTGGACCCTTGGTTACAGTCGTCAATCCACCATTTTTTAGTGAAAAATAGTGACAACGACGACCGCTTTGATTTCTGCCTACTCCATCTCATTGGTCGATCGATCTTCACTTGGACTTCAGTATGTATGATGGATCATTATCTTAGAACAAATCCCTTGATGGATTGCACGGAACCGTACAGAGAAGACGAGTGCGGGTGTGGTGAACCGGATGCATGTGTATATGGAATGAAACTCAGTTCAATTCCATTTCAACACATATGGATTAAGACAAATACATCCGCATCTAATCAAGGCCATAAGCTGAAAATAACCTGACATGCAACGGAGACTCATCAATCCTTAGCTTCTGCTTTTTATGAGCTCCAAAAAGAAAATTATAGCCAAAAGGTCCATACATAGAAACAGGAAAGAATCCCTCGAGCATGCATATCCTGATATCCACAAGGCATTTTCCCGTCTTCCCAAATCCAAAACACAGCTAATGCCATGCTCGGTAGGAGCCGAGCAGAAAACGACTGGAAAACCGATGCCATATTATCTTAATCAAGCAAAGCAATGAACAAAAGACAACAAAGTTAATCGCTGGATGTTATCTTAATCAAGCAATGAACAAAAGACAACAAAATTGATTGCTGGAACTAGACTAGTTGAACACTACATATACGTACGTCATTGGAAGCTCTTTCTATGCCTGGCTGAACAGCTAATAAAAAGCCTAAACAATTAGTCAATTATTCGGATCAAAATTCAACAAGATATAGCAGTAAAAATTCCAGCGAATATAAAAAAAAAACACGTATCTGGTGCCTGCCTGGCAGCCGCCGTGTACATGGTAGCCAAAGAAAACTGGAGAGGGGGTCAGGGGACCCTGCTGGCTCCACCCAGAGCTGGCCACGCGTCGCAAGACGTGGCGTGGAGCGCACCCGCCCACACAGGAGGCCACATAGTCCGGGTCAACTCGACTAGAACCCTGCTTCCTCATAGCTGGGCCCGCATATGAGACCACACGAGCCCGGAGCCCACGCGCAGCGGCAGCAGATCGAGCCCCAGTTCCAGCAGAGTCCCACTCCGCCACGAAAAAACTCGCTTTCGAAATCTCTCTCTCTTTTGTCCAAACTCACCCAAATCGCGTCGCTTAAATCTGCGCGATTCATAACGAATCGCCATAGTTAATCGAAGCATTAAACGAGGGAAAAAAAGAGCGAGAAGAAGAAAAAAAAAAAGGAGGAGAGGGAGAGAG
Organism: Miscanthus floridulus; assembly: GCF_019320115.1. Lineage (NCBI taxonomy): Eukaryota > Viridiplantae > Streptophyta > Magnoliopsida > Poales > Poaceae > Miscanthus > Miscanthus floridulus. The sequence goes on along the minus strand of NC_089587.1, from coordinate 219,386,027 downwards.
AGGGAGGCGGAGGCCATCCCATTGGCCGGCTGGTCCTGATCCTTGTCCGGGTCTATTTGGGCGGCGCCGCACGCAGCAGGAGGAAGAGATCAGCGCGGGGCGAGGCGTCAAACCCATCTCCATCTCCGCCGCGGGAACCACTGGTGAGCGATTTGTTCTCGGTGGGTTTTGCCGTTTTTTTCCCGGTGGCCTAGGTCTGATTCCTGCTTCCCCGGCCGCCGCTGCTAATTTTTGGAGGCATCTGGTGGGTTGGAGTGCGCGGATTTCCCTCCCCCCGTGTGAACACTGGATTGACGGATTTTGGAGTAGTCAACTAGCAATTCTGGCCGATTATTTCGACCTCCATGTGTGTGGCTTTTGTTAGTTTTTTTCCTCTTTGGGAGCGGCGTGTGAAACTGTGAATAGGCATCTTCAGTTCTCCACCAGGCACCAGAGAGTTGGTCCCTGTCACTCTGCGAGCGGGGAATCTAATAGCAGTGTAGGGTTATGTGCTTTCGTTTGATTTGTTGTTACTTTTGAGATTCCGCCATCGCTCTTGGGTGATCCTCTCAGAAAAGTGGGATGTGTTCTCAGTGGGGAGCTTTTTAGTTTTGCAAAGTACATGCAGTTAGTTGTTAGGTGGCTTTATGGCTGCATATTAGATTGAGACATAGCTTGTTTCATGTTGTTCCGTTACCGGTTAGCTGCCATGTTTTGCTGTTTTTTAGTAGAAGTGAACATCTAAAGGTTCTGTGGATGGCAGGAGTTTTATATGATTGGAATTAGGTGATCCTAAGCTGACACTGATAGCATGGCTTATCAGCTTGCTTGTTGGATAGATGCTATAACTGGACCATGAACGTGACCTTGGAATTATTTCTTGCTTGTTCTTCATATTTCCTGATGACATGTGATGACTAATGAATAATGACTAATTTCCGTTTTCTCGGTCACACCACTGAAATGGCAATCTTCGTGCTTGCATGATTACCAGGCATTTAGGATGGTGGACAAGAATGATGGGTCAGAGGGTCTTAAATTCAACACGTCAAACCTCATTCAAACAACCGAAGAGGTTGCAAGAGCGTTTATTGCTGTGGCTTCGGCTGCCACTGCACAGTCTGCACGACCATCTGTAGTGTATTCATCCAAAGACGAGAGTGGCAGCCCAATGCAGAAGCTTCAGCAGCAATTTTCGAAAATCATGAAAGGGTTTTCGTCCTCACCAGACCTGTCAGGAACTTACAATCCAGAAGTGCTTACAACGCAAAAGCGGCAGTGGTCGAGGTACCAGCTGAAGTCATTGGTGTGTATCTCACTCTACCTATGTGGCATTCATTGTCTGTTTGTTGTCGTACACACTATGCAAAATAACTAAGTTTACTAGTCAGAGCTGTAAGTTGGGATTGATTGATGTGAAGCCCCTGTTCTCTTTTACAATCACACAAGTAGCTAATAACACAAGTTTGTACTATATTGATCTTATAGCTTCACACTACAAGCTTACACACCTCACTTGATCTTCACAACCAAGCTATGCTATCACACATGCACACTAGCTTACTAGACACCATATACTAGCTTCATGTTCAGAACCAAGCTCTCTCTTCTCTATATCTCAAACTCTCTCCTACACAGGAGTTTTCCTGTGTTAGCAACCCCAACTGCCAACCCCTAATTCATAAGCAGAACACGAGTGTAACATATTTGAGGTTCAAATTACAACCTTTAGAAGAATGGAATTCGAAGCAAGCATGGGGATTAGATCAGGATCAGAGATACATCACGAAGAAGCTTCTGGTAGAAGGAAGAGAGTGAGGCAGGAGGAGGAAGAACATAGCTAGAGAGGATACAGATGTTCTCTGTATATGCCTCTAAAAAATTTGAACTGTTCATTGGAAGCTCCATCACTGCTGCTGTCATGACTCTCCATGCGAGTTGAAGTGGTAACTTTTGCTCTGAAATTGATCAATTGCTGCAGGACAGGAAGTCTCTCTCGTGGAAATGTTCTGTAGGATAGGTTTGGGTAGAATCTGTACATGTTCACTTAACCTTGCGCCATATCCTGTCCCTTTTGTAGGACTTTCAAGGGCGGATGGTTACTACAGTACTGCTACAGCAACCGACCTAATAGTACACAGCTCACATTACCCTACTTGCTGGCTAAGCAACCAGCTGTTACAGTTATTAGAAGTAAAATTTAATTTGCTCTATTTTTCACCCCAGCAGTTTGCTTGTTGCTTCCTGCAGTGGTAACTTCAAGTTGACCAACTCAACTAGCTAGCACTAGAAATTTCAGAGCTGCTGTCTTCATGTAGCTCTCTCATGATCCAGGAACCATCTAGGCCTATAGCATGTCTAACACTAATATGCCTATGTGACAAGATTACTCCTAACAGCCCTGCTGTTCTATTTGCTAGGAAAGAGTGAAACATGGTTAACTAGACCCCAGTTTGATATTAGTTTTTTAAATGATCTGGAAATTGGAGTTTGTTCATTCTCTCTTACTATCATAGCGCTTAAACTTTGCATTAACTATAGGGATGCTATTTTCTTTACTCTCTTACTCTCACTGAGTTCATATGTGATAATTACAGTTGCATGACGGCATGACGCAATAGTTAGTGCTTGAATGTCTATGTTGTTGTGGTTGGTGTACATACCTCTCAAAGTTGTTTCTTGGAACAGGGTGATAGGTGCATCAGAGAACCATCACATCTGTTCGAGAGCATAGTGATTGTTGGGCTTCCACCTCACGCAGATATCCAGGAGCTGGAAAACATTGCTCTAGGGAGAAATGATGAAGATGGAAAGAGATCAAGAAATTTATTTAGCAATAGCCACCAAGTTCACGCAATATCAAATTTGGAACCACAGGTTAGCATTCATCTTACCTACTGTTTCATGTTGTCTGATCTAATGAGTAATACATTGTGGCAGGGACCTGCGTACCATTGTTTATCAAAAAATAAATCCTTGTGTTGATTTTATTTGTTTTCCCTTAGGTTCTTTATGCATACCCTCCAGAGAAGCCTCTTCCACTCAAGTACAAGGATACCCTCTCTTTCTGCCTTCCCGGAGGTGTACAGGTCTGCATTAACTTTAGTCTTGATTTGTGATAAAGAGTTTAATCAGTATTCAGGTCTTCCTTTCTTGTTCTTGGAACACATGATTTCTTACCACCTAGTACTATTTGCATTTATCCATCATTATGCATTGGGCTGTACACCCACCCTGTGACCGGGTCTGGTGCAAGCGGTAGAGTCTTACCGCCTGTGACCGGAAGGTCCCGGGTTCGAGTCGCGGTCTCCTCGTATTGCATAGGCGAGGGTAAGACTTGCCACTAACACCCTTCCCCAGACCCCGCACAGAGCGGGAGCTCTCTGCACTGGGTACGTCCTATGCATTGGGCTGTACACCCACCCCGAGTATTCAGGCCAGTTGTAGATTCCCTAAAAAGGGAGCTTAACAGAATGGGGTGAAAAAGAAAAGTTTGAGGGGACACTGGGCAACACAGGCGGTGACCAGCGTGCCGCCACCCACCCAGCTGCCCTTCCTTCTCTTGTGTCACCCTTGCCCGAGGGAGCCGCTGAAGGTCCGCGAGGATGGTGGTGGCGGGGTCTTCACAGCTGGGCGTTCGTTGGGGAGCGCTTGCCCCACCCCAGTGACCTGGAAGGCGGCAGTGGCATGGTGTGCCACATCCTCGCTGGGGAAGGGTGGATCCGGTGAGCCGGCGTCCGGACCCATCCGTTTCTTCGGCCTCAGCGGCGGCGGCGGCATCGACATGGGCGGCGCAGTTGAGTGTGCTGCTGTGGTTTTGTGGCTGCGGTTGTGGCGGTCACCGGTATGGCTGGTGCTGTGGCTCATGGCCATGATGTGGGTGATGGACACATCAGTGGCGGCTGGGGCGATGTGGAGAGTTCACCGGCAAAGGTGCCTGCTCGTGGTGACGCAGTGGCGACAAAGGGAGCCGCGCATGAGGTCGTGGTGGCGTTGGGGTTGGCAGTGTGTGGTGGCGCGGTGTTGGCTTCCATGCTTGTTGGTTGCAGCTTTTAATGCGGTTACAGCGGTGTAATGGCATCCGCATCACCGCGTGCTGTGTTGGTTGTTTGGTGGTGGTGGATTCCGTGGTTGGAGTCGTTGCTGTGGCAGCAAGGCAGTGGTGGTGTCCAGGTTGGCGATGCTTGTGAGCACTGAGTTTCTCCCTTTGGGGCGTTGTCGAGGCACCACCATCCCCCTTGGGGCTTGTTTGGAAACGTAGCAAACCCCTTCAATCCATACGTATTGGAACGGATCGAGTTTATACAAGCCCTTGGTGCTGTCCAGGTTTCTTGGGTGGGCGACGGTGGTGTCTTTCTTGGCGTTGTATTCCAGAGGCGTCACCTTTGTGGGGTCTCATTCCAGTCACCTTTCCACCTTGCCATCGGCGCCATCCACGGTGGCGGTGGTGCTTTTGGTTGTCCTGTCGACAGTGGGTTTGTGCGGGAGAGAAGTGGATCCTTATTCTCTCTCGCCCTCCCTCTCTGCACTCCTTGGCGAGCTGGCATCCGGGAGTCCATGTTGTGGTATGTGGCTTGGCATTGTTGGAAACGTGTGGGGCTCTTGCGGCTCATTCGTTTTTGCCTAGTGGCGGACGGTCATGCAGAGCGGCGTCCAGTTCAGTGCTGGGCTGCTTTCCTGCGGTTGGAAATGTGGTGGATGGTGCAGTTGCCTGCATGCGACATGCTGTTTGTTGTTTGGTTGTGTTTTTTTTTTCTTTTTAGTTGCTTGATTATGGTCTCTCAGGGCCATGTTATTATATTGTCTTCTTCTATATCAATAGAAACACACACATCGGGTGTTGTTCGTTAAATAAAGATTATGCATTGGGTTCTTGGATCTTTGATACAGCTTCCGTTTCTCCTGTATTATATCCTGCATGCATTTCGTAGCAGTTTGTACTTCATGTTTCTCATGGCCTACAAGTTGAGTGATTCCCCGGACCAAATTAATGTAGCATACCTACATTATTGGTGTTCCCTCCAAACAGTTTGTTTCAGTTAATATTATTAGAATTTGCCATCTGGTTAAGGTTATCATATGTAAGGCAAGGAGTGACATAATAGCAGTCGTCTACATAATATTGCAATTATATATAGAAATGCAAAAACTTCTTGAGGATATAAAGGTTGATCAATGAGCATAAACGAGCTTATGGTGTTTTCCAATAGTTATTGAACACGAGTTACACGATAGATGGGATCATACCTTCAGGTGTTCTTTTTTTGTATGAAGTAGCTATTGGCAGTGTATTGCTATATGCTATCAGTATCAGACTAAGCCGTAGGAGGAACTAGTTAAGTCAAGAGTCTGTTTAGTTTCCTGTCTAACATGTTTTCAATTTTACCTTTCTTGTTAAGCTATTGGACAATTTACCGATGTTTATATTTGTCTACTAGGTTCATGCTGTCGAACGTACTCCTTCATTCAGTGAGCTGAATGAAATTCTCCTGGGACAGGTGACTGTTACTCCGCTATGTCTGTGACTTTGTTTTGCTTCAATCAGTAGATATCTCTTTAGCTGACAAATTCATTATTTACTTCTGAGACCATAGTAATTCAAAAGCTCAGTTGATTTACTTCCTCTGCCATAGAACTCATCTCATTAGTTCTACCTGCAAGAAGCCATCATCTGGTCCTTTTTTGTGTGCAAGTCTTATAATCTTTATTATTATTATCCATTTCAGGAACAGCTTAAAGAAAGCAACCAATCATTTGTGTTCCGCCTACAGGTATACATATACATCTTTCCCTACTGCATCCTTTTGCTGTACCAGGTGGCTTATGATTGAGAGATTGCAGGTCGCTGATAACTCTGCATTATATGGATGCTGTGTGCTGGTTGAAGAGATCGTACAGAGACCATCAAAGTTGGTATCGATGCTCATGAATGACAAACCCATCTTTCCACGCCGGAGTCGATACGTGATAACTACGCCCCGGTGTTATTGCATCCTGTCCAGGCTTCCGTTCTTTGAACTGCATTTTGGGGTGTTGCAGAGGTACTTTTTTTTGTGAAATCATCATATTGCTATCTTTTTGACTTACCGTATTCATTGTATCTGAATTCTGACACCTATACAAACATCTAATTTGTGTTTATATTTAGCTTTAGGCTAGTGTGCAGTGCACTGACAGCTGACGCTTGTAATTTATTTTAGTTGCATAGAGTTGTGTGCTAATCCTGGAAGTTTTGATGCTACCAGTCTCACTATTGATGTACTATTTTCTTATGCAGTATTCTTATGGAAGAACGTCTCGAGTGGCTCACAGATGGTGTTAGCATGCTAACTTCCTTATCGCTTGAGGAATCCTGTGAGAACGATATCTGTGAAGGAACTGAAGTTACAGCACAGAAACAGTATTTAGATAGTAACACAACTGATGTGGATAAATCATCTGAATCTAGCATGGGAGTTTCATCAAAGGAGCTGTCTGACACTGATAGCAGTTCTGGGTGTAGAGAGAACCAGCTTGACTTTGTTTCTAAAGAACAACAGCAAAATAGTTCTTGTGATAAAGAGCAGAGTGATCTTAAAAGAGAAATTGTCACTTGTTGTGATGTTTCTGAAGTGTCTGATCATTTTGTTCCCGAAGATACATCATCTGGTGAGTCTGGAGTTAAGCATCATGAACTTGATTCTGCATCAGGTATCCAGGATGAATCTGGTGCAAAGAACTGTGATGATTCTCCGAAGGGAAATGTGGATGATGAGGAGCTTGATCTCTTCATTACTGATACTATTTTACCACTTATGCGATCTCGCCTTTGTGAAGATTGTGAATCATCTCCAAGGTATGCTATGCCCACAAATCAGTCCTGGTATGTTATCACTGTATGAGTTTATTTGTTCACTCATGTTTGTGAGAAATGCTTTACCTTTTTCCTCACCTTAGCACTCGGTGTCCTGTCAACACTGAACCCCCAGCCCCCCCCCCCCACCCACACACACACACCCGACGTTAAATACTAGTGAAGGTTGACATAGATGTATTGTGCTGCTTCTTGAATTCTAAATCTGATTGAAATCATCCTTTTACTTGATTACTTTTGATGTTGGCTGTTGACCATAGCTAAAAACAATCATCATTTGTAATGCTTAGTGTACATGATCACCAATGCCTGATTAGAGTCACAAAATAGTTACCATCTTTTGCTGCAGTTCACAGGGTTCTCCTTCTGAAGGCAGAAATTTCGACACCCAGGAATCGGATTCAGAGGAGCCATCTTCCATTGGTGATGGAGACTTAGTTAGACACAACAACATACTGCAGTGGGCTAAGGTTTATGCATGAACTCAGGCACAACTGCTTCATTTTCCTTGTTTTGTGTCTTTGTTTTGTTTGTTAACTTAAATGTTTTATCCAGGCAAAAAAATATGGTTCTTTGCAAGTTGTCTGTCAATACTACCAGTTACAGTGTCCTGCTAGGGGTTCATCACTTACTTTTCATCCATTGGAGCATTTGCATCCTTTGAGTTTTCACCGGCCAGGTGAAACAGTTCTTCACATTGCTGGTTCTACTATTGAGCTTAGGTCACGTGATACAAGCTTAGAGGTTGCTGAGGTATGTTGATGCATGGTCACATTATGAGGATTGGACTTGTGATGAAGCTATGACATATAGCGTCTTGAAATATAAGACTAGTATGCCTTAATGTCACATCCATTTTCTAGATGCGGAATTCACTCTTTGCTGAGGAGGAATCGACTGCTTTATCCACATGGGCGGTGGCATCCATTTGTGGATGCCTAAGGTTGGAACATGTAAGTATCGTATTATTCTAAGATGATATAATTCTTTTTTAGAAACTCATTAGTTGTTTTATCGCTCTTGCTTGATACTCTAGTTAGAAGGAAAACATCATCTTTCAAATGTACAGGTGTTCATGTCCAGTAAATCAACATTGTCCTTTTTTAAGTTTTGGATAGATGATGCAAATCATTTGCAACATATTTGCATTTTTTATTTGATGTACACGTCTGTAAAAATGGACTTCAACACAATACATTGACAATCGCATTAGCTGCATCAGTTTTTGTTTGTTGTGTTCTAAGAGCAAGCTAGTAACCTTGTTACTACATAAGCTTTTTCTTTTTTGCTCTTTTGATTTTTTTTTTCTCGAACAGCGCAGGAGAACTGCGCGTCATTTCATTAAGGTAGAAAAATGTTACACGGGTCAAGAGACCCAACTCACACACACCACACCCTGGACACTAAGTTACAGACTCGCCACAAAAAACTGTAGAAGCGACCAAATGCCTCTGAGCTTTAAGCTCCAGTAGGCAGCGACCTGAGAACAAGCTCATGGAGTTTGGAGGCTCCAGCCGAGCACCAGAGTCCTCCCTCCGAGCTAACAGCCCTAATGACTTCCTGAACACTTGATCTCTTGTTGTCAAAGACACAAGAGTTGCGATGCTTCCAGATCTCCCATTCCACCACAATTATCAAGGAGTTGAGTCCTTTACACACTTCCTTGGGGACAGCTGCAATCGATCTCTTCCACCACCCCGAGAAACAAGAGACAGTAGGCTGTGGTGCCAACTGCAGCAGCCCCAACTGTTGCAAAATCAGGGTCCAAACTTGTCGAGCGAAGACACAGCCCACTAGCAAATGGTTTATTGTTTCGTCCACTTGATCACATAGAGGGCAGGACTCTGGATGGGGCAGATTCCTCCTTGCTAGGCGACCGGCTGTCCAAACCCGGTTATGAACCACTAACCAGATGAAAAATTTACAGCGCGGGGGAGCCCAGGTTTTCCAAATTCTTCTCCACGGACCGAACTTGATGGAGCCCACAAAAAAGGCCGCATAGGCAGACTTGCTGCTATAAGAACCATCCTGCGTTAACTTCCATTTATATCGGTCTGGAATCTCTGGTTGCAAAATAAAGCCATCCACCATATCCCAAATGTGGAGAAATTCAAGCAGGACCTCTACTGTACGAGCTCCCTTAATATCTTGAACCCAGCTTCTATTATGCAGTGCTTGAGCCACAGTCCTCCTTTTGGCTGTTCGCTTCTGGACGGTTTCGAACAAGTTAGGCGCTATTTCAGCCATGGTATGCCCATCCAACCATCTATCTGTCCAGAACAAGATTTCCTCCCCATTTCCGACTATGGCATCAACTGCAACATTGAAGAGGGCCCTGGCTTTACGAGGAACAGTGATTGGGAGACCATGCTCTTTTGATTAATGTAACACGGAGCATTTCCAATTGACTGATGTATATCTGTAGCACGCAGGTTGTGTAATGCCTTTTTCTTCACATTATCTTCTGTTCCTTTGTAGCAATTCTGCATTAAAAATATGTAGTAGTACCTTGTACAGGATCATTGTGTCTTCTTTTTTTTTTCTTTTTGAAATGTGATCTGTGATCTAGCCTTCTTCATTGTTGGGCATGTGCTTTATCTGTTTCAGAACAAAAAAAAGTAGATTATATAAAGGTACATTACATTGTTGTACAATTTCTGAAACAATAGTTTTGGCAGGTAATGACACTTTTTGCTGCCGCACTCCTGGAGAAACAGATTGTTATTGTCTGTTCTAATCTGGTATGGTTCCAAGCCTTATCAATTTGGCATTTTTTAAGCATTCAATTTCGTTTTCTTCTGGTTTGGCTGCTTGTTCAATTTTGTTTTCATTTATTAATATCCCTTCATGAGTCTATCTATAAAAAGAGGAATATTAGGAAGAAAAACATCCTGAAAATCATAAAGTTTTGAAGAATTTTGTTTTGTCTGCTGATGAAACCATTGAAAATTGGCACTAACATTCTCAAGCAATTTCTTACGGTCAGGGAATGTTATCGGCTTCAGTTTTGTCCATCTTACCTCTAATACGACCGTATCGGTGGCATAGTCTCCTCATGACGGTACTATTTTTTTTTTTGTTTTTTGTCAAATTTGGCCTTCATGTCAGGTATATAATTACTATTGATTCATGTATTCTGTTCCATCAATGATTTCCAGGTTTTGCCTAATGACATGATGGATTTTCTGGATGCCCCAGTTCCATACATAGTGAGTTCCTGATCTTGTTGACATTATTTGCTTTGACCAATGTGCCAATGTGGCGTGTGCCTGTGTTTTTGAGTGGGTGGGTGGGTTGGGGGGGGGGGGGGGGGGGGGGAGCGGTTGTAAAAAAAGGGCAGATCCATTGCCGGAGGCTCCCACATGAGTGGGGTCTGGGGAAGGGAAAAACCGAGGCAAGCCTTCCCCCCGCAAAATCTGCGGAGAGGCTGCTTGTGAGGATGGGAATTAGGGAGGGATATAAAATACTCCACATGTGAATGTGATTATGTTTTGTCTCATCACTCTCTATTTCAATTGAGTTTATGTACATATCCCATGAAGAATTAACTGCTTGTTGTCATCTTTAGGTGGGTGTACAAAACAAGACATCTGATGTGCTCAACAGGCTACCAAATGCCGTGGTCATTGATGCCAACAGGAATCAGGTACATAGACTCATTGCCATGTCACTTTCTGGAGTTCAATCATCTGCGTGACTGCAAGTCAACCAATCTCAACTTTGACTAGGTTTATAAAAAAATAGTATCAATATTTTCTATCTCTAAATAACTTTATGAGAATATATGACATGATTAATCTATTGATGTTTTATCTTGTATCACAGATATTAGTATTTTTTTGTATATATATTTGGTCAAAATTAAGATTATTTGACTCCTCGGAATGCGAGATGAAGATTTATTTTGGGACGCAGGGAGTAAATGGTTAGAAGAAATAGGTCTAACTCTGTTGACTTTGTACTGATATTGAGTTTGTAGGCTGGGATTGGCAATATTCTTAAGTTTCTCTAATTGTTGAAATAAACTTTTATTATTCAAAATGATGTATACTAACAGTTCTGGTGCATACAATTTCTGAGTAGCACTTTAACTCATGTTCTCCGAATCCTCATTCTGTTCTCAGCCATTTAATTGCCTTTTAAGAACGTTGCTGTAGCATGATTGATCACTGGATGCTAAGGGTTGCTGACACATGAATTCCTTGTGGTGTCCAGATTAAATCTTCTTCAGTCCCGCAACTACCACAGCACAGAGAGTTGCTTTCTGCCTTGCGCCCGTATCATTCAATACTTGTTGGCGAAAGTTATCTTGCAAGAAAACGTCCTGTTTACGAATGCACAGATGCCCAGGTTGTGTATTGGCTATCTACTAGTTCTTCATGATCTGTCCGATTTTCTCCCATCTTTTTTTTTCAAATGTACAGCGGTGTAATTTTCGATGATTATTATTTTGCTGCCTTAAGCTTTTTCTGAACTTCTCTGGGAGTGATTGAATGGACATATAAATTGTCTGCCTTATTTTTCCTTTCGTTTTGCTTTGACTTGCAAGTATAGGATCCATAAGCTTATGTCTATTACTTTCCAACAAAATTTAGAGTTAGTCAGGGCAGCCTGTTTTCATTGTAGTTATATAACATTTTGGGCCTGTAAAGCATTCTGTTCTTTTATACAGTCAAGACTCTAAAGTGTGTCTACTCTGTTTCTCTCTATATGTATCTAACCTTTTAAGCATGCAGGTGGAAGCGGCCAAAGGTTTCTTGGCGGTGCTTAGAGACTACCTTGACACACTATGCTCGAACTTGAGATCTCATACAATTACTAATGTGCAATCTAACAATGACAAGGTTTGTTCTCCTGCCTTTGCTGATATTTTGTCCTGGATGATTTAGTTCTGTTTCTATATATATGCGAATTATTAGTATGAACTGAGGATAGTTTTTTTGGTATGAACTGTGGATACCATACCACATTACAGTTTTTGTTGGATGTAAAAACTGTGATGTTGTATAGTATCACTAGGTATACTTTTTGGCATGCTTATACAATTGTCAGAATGCTGGCTGCTGACTCTATTTTTCTTTGCATAGGTTTCCTTACTTTTAAAAGAGAGCTTTATTGGTTCTTTCCCAATCCGGGATAGGCCTTTTATGAAGGTACTAAATTACATTCTTTCCTTTGCCTTTAAAGGAGTGTTTGGTTTGCATATTCATGTTAGTGACACCCAAGCAATAAAATATGTAAATAACATTGTCAATGCCAGGTGCTCTTTTCTTTTCTTGATTCAGCTGTAGGGATCAAATTTTGGCATGCTCAAATCATAGCTCTCTCTTGCCCATATCCACTGTTCTGACTAATGTACATTGTGCTTTGTTTTTTGTTGACAGCTTTTTGTGGACACGCAGTTGTTCTCAGTACAGACAGACCTAGTTCTCTCCTTTTATCAGAAGGACTAAGTGTCTGACAGACTTGAATGTCTGTCTCATCTTGCCAAGGTGAGGACTAGTATATGCCTTTGTATTTTTGATCTATACTGTTAGATTTGTGATTTCTGGTACTCAATATTCCTTGGTAACCTGCTTCCAAAATAACGAAGTTACAAGTAGTCGCTGCTCGAAACTTGGTTACTGTACTTTCAAGTGTCCATGGGCACAGGGCTAGTACCGGGGCTCATAGCTTTTGGTTTATAGCTTGATATTCTCCAGAAACACTGTTTCCTTGTTGTCAGATAGCTCAAAGAAAATCCCTGTGATATCCTTGCTGTCAGCTTTGGCGCATTTTTTCCGTTTCATCTGTAGTTAGCATTCTTTACCAGAGTTAAAGTTTTACTACATCCATGATCTAATCGAGTTGTGATATATCTATTTGCACTGCAGCCTTTAGATGTTGAGCTAAACTGTACATATCGGCTTAGAAAGAATGAGCTGCCTTCGTCACTTTGGCAGCGCAGTGTTTGTGTTAAGAGCTGGAAGGAGAAGCCATATACTGTCAGAAAAAAATGGTAGATGTCAGGATCCAGTTATGGGTATTGAAGAAGAATGCCTATAGCTGTTGTAAGTTATAGTCTGGTACGGTGATCCGCCATTTGCCTATAGCTGTTGTAAGTTATAGTCTGGTACGGTGATCCGCCATCTAAGGTTTTGTAGGCTGTAGTAGGTGATACTGCCCCAATAAGAAGCCTTCTATGGATTGTTCCTGCAATGCCTGTGCTGTAATGGAACCATGTCTGCGGCAAAATCTCCAGACTTGAATGTGTTATGCCAAGAATCCAAAAGTTATACCGTGCCAAAGCGCGGTTATCTCCAGCTGTATTTTAACGTGTGGTATTTTTATCAAAGCATACAGTGTCAAAGTGCATCTTGTATCAAAGCATACAGACTTGAATGTGTCATGATGGTCTAAGCATGAAAGCATCAGCCTAATGATCCGATTTCACGAATCCGCAACGTGCAGGAAAGTGATCGGTATGGTGAATTTGCAGCCCTACTTTATGCAGCATTGCCATTCTTTCAGGCTTGTAGCTACTAGCCTACTCCTAGTCGTTAGTGTCGGCAAGGTGCTGGCTGGTAGCGTCGAAAGAAGAGTCTTGTTTTCGAGCCTGGATCAGAAATTCGGAATGCTTGACTGCCTAACCATAGGGCCTTGAGTTCGCTCACGGCAAATGCTGGACTGATTCAGACAGAAAGCCCAAACTGGAGGTGCCCTCTAGCCCAGGCCCCGGCCTTCTTTCAGGACAGTGACTCATCATCCTCCAAAGCCTGCTGCTTCATCAGCGGCAGCCATGCTTTAGCCTACGGAATGGCACTTTTGACTGGCGATTTTGGAATCTGCAACGCAACGCCAACGCGGGAGGGGAGGCTTTGAGGCAGCAGGGCTGCAGGAGGCAGGAGGCAGGAAGCAGGAGGCAGGAGGCGAGGAAAGAAATGGCTGCCTGCTACAGTGCACGTTCGTGCGTGCGCACAGGGGAAGGACTTTGCCCCGTGGGGCGGTGGCAGGCGGCCGCAGGGGCGCAGTGAATGTGCCTGCCACAAGTACCAGCACCACCAAGCGCTTTTCTTTCATTCAACCAGTGGTCGTCACACTGCCCGTCTGTCTGCCCCTCCTCCTGCAGGCTGCAGTCTTTCTAACCACCCCTTCCGGCTCAGCTGCTGCCGCTGCCCGCTGCCCGCTGAGCAGGGTCGCCATGCCGCAGACCGCGCTACAAAGCGAGAGGCATGGCACCGCTCTCGTCGGTCGTCACCCGTGTCCGTTTGTCAGTGTGTACCGTCCGCGTCCGGGCCAGTGCGGTGGGGATCGATCGACTCGAGAAACCTTTTGTGAGTGTGAGACTGACGAGCGCAAGCTGCGCTTGGAAAGGCGCTGCCCTGCCTGCCCGACATGACTGCCTCCTGATGCTACTGCCTGCGGCTCGCTCCCCTCTCACGGGCCAGACGTTGCCAGGGCCGTCGAACCCGGCGGAAGGCTACGAAGACCGCGGATCCTCTGTGGTAGGGACGTGGTGGACAGGTGGGCACGCACGTCGTCTAGCCACACCGCACCAACCAGCGTCGCGGCCGGCCGTTGCGAATCAGCTGCCTACTCTAGAGGGGATGACGGATCACGGCCTTTCTAGGTGTGAGCGCGAGTCCAGAGGGGATGATGGATGCGCCGTGGTCCTTGGCCATAGGCCCTGGACCTCAAGTGGTAGCAGCTGACCGAGCAGCAAATGGCTGATACGGGGAGTCATCAGACAATGATGCATGCACCCTGCTCCTGGGTTGCCGGCAAGAAGAGCCCGTTTGCTGACCTGGGTCATGGCCGCCTCCTGCCGACCGTCCCCCCACGGAGCAGGTTTCCGCGGAAAAAGCGTTCCACCGTGCGCGCCCCACTGTGACACCGTCGTCCCCCTCGCTCGTGCTGCGCTGCGCCAGCTCATCCGCCACCGATCGAGTGTTTCCAACAACGCTCCTTGTTTTTTTTTTGGGTGGGGGGGGGGGGGTCATGGATGCTGAAACGCTCGTTGATCCAGCCTCCACTCGTCAGGCTCAGGTGCGCGGGTGATGTATCATGTATGGATGCACGCACGCCTTGCCTTGCCGCCTTGGCATCTTTTCTTGGCCGGTGGCCAGTGGCGGTCCTTTGGTGCATCTGCTTGCTGAATGTATGCCCATCTTTCTCCTTTCTCACCTTTGCATAGACTAGCACTGCGCACAACAGTGTTTGGAGCGGCGCTTTGTATCGCTGGACTGTAGCGCTATGCAGTCTGTACGCGGCATCCATGGTCCTGTTGTATTGTACATCATCGCAGGGAATCCCTGCTCTCGCCCTCCCATTTGAGCACAGCTGAAGACGGTGCATTTCTGAACACGCCATAGCAAGGCAGGACTCCACTTCACACATACTATTACTGTATAGAGCGCCAGTGTACTAGCACAGTTAGAGTAGCATATTTGGGTGTTTATGATGCCAAATGGGAGAGCTAAACATTGCTAATCATGGGTCCAAACAGAAACACTCCCTAAATGGCGTGTTTTCGCTGATTCGAAATACTAGTGCTGTATCAGTTGCACACAAACATCCAGTGACATTATTGCATGCGGTGGGTTCAAAAAATTTCAGTCACATCGTCACCGGTATTGGTTTGGGTCGCTACGCCCCCCACTAGCCCAACACCACTAACCATGGGCATCTCCATTTACAACTGGCCGCGGCAGCTAGCAAAAGCGGACGGGGGAATGGGAGCGCCTGCATGCGTCTCTGACCGCGCTGCCAGCGTCCGTCCAAGCATCCGTGCATGACAGGCAGCACACTTGCATGCCGCCCACTGGCTGACGGCTGACCTGACCAGACCGGAAGCGTGCAGGAGTGCAGTGCATGCATGCGCGCGCGCAGGCAGCGGCAGCGAGTGACCGGTCCTGATGTCTGATCCGTGCCTGCCTGCCTGCCGCACTGGCAGATGCTGCCATAGGAGGCGTCAGCGAGGCCAGTGCTGGTGCCTGGGGCTGGCCGGCTGGGAGCGAGCCTGGCTGCCTGGGTGAGGCGAGGACGTACGAACGGCGACATGGGTCGCAGGCGTGCAGTCACTGAACGTACGTACTAGAGTATTGTTCTGCGAAATAACCAGGCCTGCGCCCCCATCTGATCTGACTGACCGCTTCTTTGACTCACCATGCAGGGGAGTGGGAAAGAGGAGACGCCGCGAGGCAAGGCAACAGCCAACAGGCAAGGGGGGCCTCCAGTTCACTCTCCTGACACACGCACAGACACAGAGACACTCCCTCCCTGCTCTGCTTGGGTCGCTTCGTGAGGGGACAAAACATGTGCTCTGACTGTGAGTGAGCGAGCGATGCGCGCTGCAGCTGTGGCAGACTTGCAGTGCTGCTTCTGAGCGTGGCCTGGGCCCTGGGGTGATGCGGTTTTCCCACTCCTTCCCTTGCTCGTTTCCATTTCATCTGCGTGAAGGGAAACCGAGGTCAAAATGGGGGAAGTGCAGGGTTTGGACACGCACTCATTGTGGATCCGGTTCGTGGTTGCCCATTGGCCGCCGGAGCAGGAAGATGGTTCTCTTCGAATGGGCAAGGGGCACGACTAGTGGCCTTTTTCGGGCTTTTGGCAGCATGATGCACTCAGGCATGCTTGAATCATACGGTGGCAGGCAGAACATGTGCTTCCAAGTTTCATCTGGAAAAAAAAACCAACATGTGCTTCCAAGATTCATCTGGGAGTACGTACCGTGTCTCTAATCTCTACTACTACATGAGCCCCTTCATCAACCACACAGCCCACCAACACAGAGGGCGCTTGCTTCCTTACCAGCTGCGTTTCAGCAGAAGAAGAAAAAAAAAGAGTTCAAAGTACAGTAGATTTTGTCGGCATAACACATGGTCAAAGCAGCAGATAAAAGACTCAGGAACCCTGTACTTGTGATTACAGTGGATCGCTGCGTGAGCCGAAAGAGTGCTGTGCAACTCTCAATCCGTGCATGCCTTTGCCTGCCCTGCGCTGCCCTTATCTGTCACAGCCAAAAGAGCGGCCTCGTCAGCCATCACTCATCACTTCCCTTCTCTGTTCCACGCTACAGGAAACAGACGATCTGTTTGCTTCACTTCTAAGCCGTATTTTTTCAGCCAACGAATAATATTTTTCTCTCACAATAAATTAGCCAACAGTAGCCATGGCCTATCAGCTAAGTGAACAGGACGGAGAACATGAAGGGCTGAGCCGCTGAGGTGCATCCGTGCATGTGCATTGGACATTCGACGGCCCATATGAAGGAGAACTGAGGGAAGAAGGAAAGAAAGAAAGAAAGAAAAAAAACTCCTGCATATGGACCAGCAAATATTAATACTCTACTGTACAGCTTCAAGCGCCAGCTTCTGATCGGTTCGTAAATGGTAACGAACCAGCAAATATTAATACTGTATTCTTTATTGTATTCAGTTATTTTTTTAAAGAAAACGAGTTTTTTTTTTTACGGAGGAAGCAGTACTATACTCCTACAGTACATTTCTGTTTACCTTCGCTGATGGGTCAAGGCACATCATCATCATTATGCGGCAGAGTAACTAGTGTTTCCCTGTGTGTGCTGTCTGAGGCTCTGAGCCATGATGCACTGATGGCCATTGATCGCTCTCACGGTCTCACCGGGACAGTGGTTGGCTTATCTGAGCCCCAAAAGTGGGCCACAGTTGCAGGCCCATCGGCTGGTGTCAGCGAGCAGCCGAGCATCGTCGCATTGCCCTTGCCCCCCCTTTTCCCCCAACTTTGACCAGTCAGGTACGGCTTGTAATTTCTGAAGCCTATTAATTATTGTGCGTAACCCTACCATGCGGGAGAAAAAGCCTCTATAATGACGACGCTACAACTGGTCGTTGTTTGTAGAACGGCACCTTTTTCCTTGTAATAATGCTGTGCTTAGGATGGCTGTCACTGTGCTTCTTGGAAAAGATTGTTCTTCGCACTGTACTTTTGCCCAAAAGTTTGGCGATCTTTCCACGACAACGGAGGGGCCTATAGTACTAGCCTCGTACTTAATTTTATTAAGTTTTAAGAAGCTTACAGCAAGGTGATTTACCGAGTGTTCGGCTGGCATTAATGGGGCACTGTAGCAGCTGTTTTTACTGTACCCGCTGGAAAATAGTGAAATAAAAATACGGTTCTGGCTAAAAAAAAAAAAAGAGAAACCAGCCAACCAGAAACGGGCAGCCGAACACTTACATAGATAGCTTACAAAGCTTATAAAAGTCCAGATTATGATTGTCCGCTAATTTGCATTTTATATACATATTTATTATATCGTTACATTTGCTAACATTAGTACTAGTACTAGCTTTATGCTCCCTCGCAAGAAAAAAAATATGGATAAACTATGGGCCTGTTCGGCAGGACTGAAAAATAAGCCAAAATACTGTTCCGGCTGATTGGTGTGGGGAAAAAATACTGTTATATCTTGGAACACTGTTTGTGTGAACAGTGCCATTGTGAGAGCGCTGACCGGCTAAGAGCAATTCCAAAAGTTCTTAAAAAATTTCAGATGTTAAATCAATAAGTTTTGTAAGTGGCTAAAAAAAGTTGGAAGCATATTTGTTAGCTTCCTCTGATAGTTTGCAAAGTCTTTGCCTCTACTGTCCTTATCCCCCCACCCCACCTCCTTCAGCTTCCAAATTAGCTAACCGATACGTGTGCAAATATTTCCGCATAGTTGGTTCGATTTTTGCAAGTTCGGAAAGATTGAGTTGTTAGAGAGCGTTTTTTCAATCTCGCTAAAAAATCAAGATTGGAGTGGGTTTTGGAAACTCTTGAAAATACTTTAAAATTATTTTTAATAAACATTTGTGCAAAAATACTCCTAAAAACCAAGGCTGACAAAACCATCACATCAGAAGTCAGGGAACGTGGGGAACGACATACCGTTGTCAGTGTTTGGAGACACGGTGTGTTCGGCTGGGCTTTAATTGGCTGGCTAGGCTGAACAGCCCAGCCGTTCAGCGGCCTAGCACCAGCCGAACAGCTGATCTACAAGCCGACCCTCAGCTCCGCTTCGCACTCCCTCTCGTCGTCCCGTTCCCCCGATAGCCGCTAGGGTTCCGCTCGCGCGCCACTTAGCCTCTCACCTCCGCGCCAGCCACGGCGGCCGTGACCTCCGCTTCGCCGTGCCTGTCCCGGCCACTGTAAGCCGATCCATCACTACCCGCCTAGCAACGCCGTGAGGGCGCACCGTCGTCGTCGATAGCCTCCCACGCCGACCGTCTGCTCGCATCCCTCCCCGAACTCGCCGCCATCGACGCCCGTCCGCCGGCGATAGGTAAACCCGGTTACGCATCTGGTGTCATCCCTCCCACTCCGGATCTGACTCCCACGCTCTTGTTTTGCACGTGAGTCCAGACCGCCGCCCACGGATCTCCATCTCAGTAGCCTAGAATCGTTTTCCGCCCGCAAATGTTGCATCTCAGATCACCGGAATCGCCTACCGCCTCGTCGAATCTGGTGTCCCTAGGTTCATTCTAGTAAACCTGCGTCCCAACTCTCCCTACTCATTGCCTCCGTACCATGCCCTGCCACCACTTTCCCCATGCCCCTTTCGTCCTTCCCCTCCGCCACCGCCTCCTAGGATTCGAACCCCTAGCCGTCCATCGGTTCATAGGTTATGTCGACCTATGTTCTCTCGCGCCTCTTTTGTTCTTATTCATTGTTTGTTTTGTGTGCTGGTCTAGTTTTGGTTTGATCTGAATGTAGTTTTGCCATCTTAAATTTGTAACTCATGTTCAGGTTGTAGGTTCAATTGTAGTTTGGTTTCATTTTGTTTTCTAGGGTTTGTCTGTGGGGGGGAGGGTATGTGGGGGATGTGAGCTCCAATGCTCGTCTCACCTCCCTGGAATGACATGCATAGACTCGTGGAAGACCGTTTTTCTTTAAGTGTACCATTTCTCAATTTGGTTGTGGTAGTATGAGCAGTGCCTATGTAATCTTGTAATGGATTAATTGATGGGGAGTGCACCTTGCTTTAGTTGATCCTTTGATATTAGTGATGATTATGTACCCTTCAAAGCCAAACAAAACCTTCATATTTATCTGTTCAAATTATGATTTGTCAACCTTAAAATCTTATGAGCTGCTTTTTGCTATTTCATACTGCTTCACCTTGTCACCACCACTTCACATCATTTCAACGATTACAGTAGCTACTACTGTTTTTTTCTTGCTGCTTTAGTGTCTATGGTCTCGGATGCAATTTTGATATGACAATTAGTTATGTCGTAACACGAAATGGGTTGCCAATTTTTTGGGCCTGCTTTTGTATCTATGGTTCCCCATTGTACACATATTTTCATTGACAAGGTGTTTTTTTGTTTGTTTCTTTCAGTGCACCGCTCATAAGTGCTTCTCAACGCTGCTGACACTAGCAGTGTCCTCCACTTAATCGTGCTCTTCACCTGAAGCCAGGCACTACAACCTTCGTTCGAAACACGCCAAGCATTTTGCCAAGGCATGTCCACATTTCTTTCGCCCTAACTCTCTTATTTGTCATGCTAAGAGCTGCTATTTTTTGTGTCTATACTATGTTCATCGTACCCTACATTTTAAACATGGCAATAGATGTCCACGGATCATGCTAACTGGGATGACGCCACCATGAGGACCTTTCTGGAACTAGTGATAGAATAGAAAAAACTATTACACTAGAACCAACGAGGCCTCACAACCATGGGTTGGGCAAATGTGTATCCAGCATTCGCTAAGACAATGGGCTTGATGTATGACAAGAAACAGCTGCACAACAAGTTCAACGAAATGAAGCGGTCATATTTTCTTTGGCGTGACCTGCAAACCCACACTGGCTTAGGTCGAGACCCAACTACAGGAGGCATCATAGTTGACCCTCGTTCTTTGAGTGTGGCAACGGGGTACTAACTTCCGATAGTTCCATTCTATTTATTCTAACCCTTGGACCTATGGCACCCATGCAGAAAAATAGCCAATCTACTACGGAACGTACCAAAATGCCCAAATGCCTTGACCAATTGATAACTCTATGGGGACATACTCCCCGCGACAGGGGTTTGTTGTTGTCTTCTGGTGGCCATCATCGCGAGACAATACCCAGTAATGCCAGCCATGGTAGTCCACACAAGATATCACCGGACCCCATAGGTATCCAGAGTGTTGGTCAGTTCTCCAAGAGATCTACTAGGGATTTCTCTATCACCGGCCCACGTAGTAAGAAGAGTGCTTCCATTGATGAGTGCCTTAATGACTTGACCGACATCATTAAAGACCATAAGATCTAGAAGGCCCGTATGAGCAAGCAGGAAGAGGAGATGGACAAAGTGGTGAAGATTATGAAAAAAGATGGTTTGGAAGAGTCCGATGTTGTTTATGCTCAGGCTTTAATTATTTACATGAACATACTGCACCGTAAGAACTTCCTCGGCATGGAAACAAAACAAGGCCGCATCAACTTTGTGCAGATGTGCTGGGAGGATAGGAGGACCTGATCCAAGTAGATGTTATCCGAACAAGCCCACCTACTACGACAGTCTATGTTATTTCACTTCGTACTACGTTGATGTTGAGTTGTATTGTGTCGCTGAGAACATTTGTTGAAGTTCCATCTTTGTAATGCGGCCTGTGGCCTAAACATTGTTTGCTGGGTTTTTTCCAAGTACCTAGATAAATTATTTCCGTGCTGTAAATTGCTTTGTCCAACAGAGATTTTGATTTTTCATGTTTAGGATGAGGTAACTATTGCAACCATCATGGAGTCCCAAGGTACGAATCATTCGCTACATTTGTTTACACATATGCAGCATATGTTCCTCGCTTCCTAACTTGCACTTAATTAGTAGTGTAGGTTCATCTACAATTACAAATCATCGCTACCTCAGTGTATGGTGCTGCAGGCAATAATGTTCCCATGCTGCTAATTAAAAGCATTGTACTGGGACTTGGTCTCGGGTTCACTAATCAAATAACTTATGTAGACAATTCAAGTATTTCTGTTTCATTGAGCTAGACCGAGTGATTAAAAACAAAGTTACTGATTACTGAATGTGGCAGAACAGCCCAAAATAACATGCTTTTGGATGCGCTCATCTTCCACTAGACACTAAGCACCTCAAAAGTGAGCTATATCGAACAGTTCTGTCGAGCACACGCTAAGGGAGAACTCAAAATGATCCACATTCTACATCGAGAATCCAGTAATGAGTACGAGCTTACAATACTTAGTCCATTTCATACAACAAGAGTTCTTAGAAATTATTTATTACAATACTAGAGTTCAGAGTGCAATAATTAAATAGTGGAATGGAAATAAACCTCTAATGGAAATGATACAAGGATTTGTCTGTGCCCACCAGAAGAATCCTCCACACAAGGGCTACTCCTCAAGTTGCACCTACAACAGGGGTAAAATAAACCCTGAGTACATAATGTACTCGCAAGATTTACCCGACTAGTGGGAATAGTTTTCTAACTCCAAGGAGTATGATAGGCAATATGGGTTTGTTGTTTTGTTTGTTTGAGAAAAGCATTACTAATAGTTCATTCTTACAGTCAAGTTTTATTAGCTGTCATGATTACTTCATTAGCTAACCATTCTAGGTAAGCACATGTTCTACTTTCAAGCAAGGGTTAATCAATCAGAACTATGTCACCATCTTTCATCTTCCAGTTCTTACTATAGTGCTAGACCATAGCCAAGTTATACCGTCTCACAAAAACAGTGATTTGTGAACGAATGTATCCTAGCTGGGTACCTCGAAACACACGCCTCGTTTGTACCCCAGGCACAAACAAGACCAACCCATTCTACTCCTGTCACGGGGTCCCAGTCTCCATCCAAACTTGGACTCCAAGCCCCCACACTTAAGACTCGGTCTTAGTATGGTGCTTAGACCTCCACTTGTCCCCACCTGTAATCAGTCGGTCCAAAAAGAGCCAAAACCCACGACAAGAGCGTAACGAGCCTTCATGCTCCCATAAGTAAGTATGTGATCAGGATAATAAGTCTGTGACCTGACTATCATTCACAGCAATGGACGGTCCTTAATCGACACGAACATGGAAAGCAGTGTAACCAAGCTAAGCCCTGTTGGCCACGGGACACAACCTGTTACACCCACCAATACCCATACCATATCCCTGCCCTGTCTCCATTTTTCCTTTCATCATTTTATTATGAGAGTAATAATAATCACCTATTATGAGTAACGGCAGGTTACTCACGCTACCTAAAACTTAAGCATAGCAGCTACTTGGACCTGTACTAGTAGGACTCATAGGACAGTTATATCTATGCATGTGGTTTTCATAAAATTTCTATAACATAAATGCACATCTCATATATATATATATATATATATATATTTAGTGATTATAAAAAATAAGGATTATTGACCGGGGCTTGCCTTGGGCAGGAGCAGTGTTAGCTAAGTCAGTCAGTGGTGGCTCCGGGACTTCCTCCTGCACGAGAATCTCATCCTTGTACTCCACGATGATCTCCTCGAACTTGTGTTCGCTGATGGTCACGATCTCCGCCAACTCGTTCTCTACATGCATGCGATGATGATGCAACACTTAGCATTTATGCAACAACAACTCTGGAAATAAGAATACGCATACTAAGCTACTAAGCTAGCTCTAATAACTAAGGTACTAAGCTAACTATCATTTTTACCCAGCAAAGTGTTGGGTTCAAGTAACAAACACCTAACTTTGTGTGGAGCCGGTCCATGGGTCCACGGTGGGCCGATTATGATCCAACCGGTACGGTTAGATCTCGGCCGTCCAGAACTGATCCAACGGCCCAGGAGGCATGGGAGGACCTACGCCGTTGTACAATAATGCCAGCGAGCACGCCATGGCCGGCGGCGAGGCGAGAACAGCAGCAAACACTGGTACGGTGGTTCCGGCCATCCCGAGACAACCCAAGCTCACCTAAATGATCTACGGGACCATGTGAACACGATAGATGCAATTCTGAGGTGGGGTACACGCTCTTGGGTCGGTTCCACGGTGGTGCCATGGCCGGTGGGGTTTGGAGGTCACCGGTACGACATTCCAGTGTGCAAGACGATGAATGGAAAGCACAGGAAGGATGGGGAGTTCACCGTGAGTCTATTGAAGGTGGTCGCAGCGTCTGGGACGGGTTCTAGAGGCGGGTCATCGACGGCGACGGTGGTTGGAGAGAGAACCACAGCGTGATTAGGGTGAATCCGAGCATTCCATGACCAAAACACGAAATCAGCATTACCTATGGCTACGGGAGAACTCGACGGAGCACTTGGAGTCATTGGCGTTGGGGTTCGAGGCATGAAAGAGATGAATTAATGGCGGTGGCGGTGACTGGTGAGCGTGAGCAGAGGAGGGGAGAAGGAGGGCGTCGGCTCAGAGCTTTATAGGCTAGGTAGGGGTTTGGTGGATGGAAAGAGAGCGGAGCGCTCAGGCAGGATTGGCCACCTGCCTTGCATGCGGGACGATGGCAGCTTGCCATGCCGGATAGCTCCATCGACGGGCGGTGAAGAAAGGAAAGGCACAGGGGAGAAGAAAGGAAAGGGAGGAGGTGGGAACTGACATGCAGGGCTAGTAGCACAGCGAGAGAAAGAAGGGAGCACTTGCGGGTGGGCGGCTGGCGGACGCTGTGGGCCGGGGTGTATGGGGCAGGCCGAGCTAGGCCACACGATGTCGAAGCAGGCTACGAGCGTCTCGTGCGCACGTGGGAGAAACGAGAAGGAGAAAGGAAGAAAAGGGGAGGGCTACTGTACTGCTAGGCAGGCCAAGCCGAGAAGGGAAGAAGGAGAAAGGGCCGGGCTAGTTCCTGGGCTAGGCTAAAAAGGAAGAAAGGTAATTTTGTTAAAAAAACAAATCCTTTTCTATTTCTAATTTTCAAAACTAAGCCAAATTTAAATGAAATTTAAATTTAACTTCAAACCATCTTGTACTACACTCAATCAAAAATAATATGCTCCGACATGAATGCAACAAATATGTTTCTAAACCTTATAGTTTATTTTATTTATCCAAAATTTATTATGTAGCCTAGGTTAAAATACATAGAACATTAAATAAATGCTCAAAAATTAATTGCTAATTTGTAGTTGAAATTTTTGGGTGTTACAAACCTACCCCCCTTAAGATGAATCTCGTCCTCGAGATTTGGATGGTTCAAAGAGATTGGGATAGTCAGATCTCAGATCTTCCTCTCTTTCCCAAGTTGCCTCATCCACAGAGTGTCTATTCCACTGAACCTTGCACATTCTTATTATCTTGCTTCTTATGATTCTCTCCGTTGTTTCCAAGATTCTTACTAGATATTCTTTGTATGATAGATCCTCTCGGATATCTAGTTCTTCCAAAGGTTGTTGTTCCTTAGGTACTCTCAAACATTTCTTAAGTTACGACACATGAAAGACATCATGAACACATGGGAACTGTTCTGGTAATTCCAGTTGATAAGCAACTTCTCTTCTGTTGATGATCTTGAATGGTCCCACATACCTGGGTGACAACTTTCCCTTGGTATGAAATCTTTTAACTCCTCTCATAGGTGAAACTTTGAGATAAACAAAGTCACCAATTTCAAACACCAAATCTCTTCTCGTGTCAACATAGCTTTTCTGTCGAGACTGTGCAACCTTCAAGTTTTGCCTTATGGTTTGTACTTGTTTCTCTGCCAATTGCAAAACATCTGGTCCAAAGACTTGACTTTCCCCTGTTTGATTCCAAAACAATGGGGTTCTGCACGTTCTACCATACAATGCCTCAAACGGTGCCATCTTAAGACTTTTCTGGTAGCTATTATTATAAGAGAGTTTGGCATAGGGCAAACTCTTGTCCCAACTTGTCCCATACTACAGAGCACAAGCTCTTAGCATATCCTCTAAGATCTGATTTGTTCTTTTGGTTTGCCCTTCTATCTGAGGATGATAAGCTGAACTAAAGTTCAACTTCGTATCCATGGACTCATGTAATTTCTACCAAAAATGTGATGTGAACTGTGTACCCCTATCTAAAATAATCTTCTTTGGTACTCCATGTAAATATACAATCCTTTCTATGTATAGCTCTGTCAACTTTGCACCAAAATAAAGTTGTTTTAACTAGAATAAAATGTGCTACTTTTATCAGACGGTCTACAATTACCTAGATATAGTCATATCCTCTCTGTGTACAGGGTAATCCCACTATGAAGTCCATTCCAACTTCTTCCCATTTCCACTTGGGTATCTTCATAGGCTATAGCAAACCTGTTGGCCTCTGATGCTTTGCCTTTACTCTTTGGCACGTATCACATATGGCCACATGTTCTGCTACATCTCTTTTTAGTCCATACTACCAATCTCTCTCTTTAAGATCAAGATACATTTTAGTACTCCCTAGGTGTATGGAATAAGCTGAGTCATGAGCTTCCCTCAAGATAGACTCCCTAATATACTTTACTTCTAGCACACAAATCCTTTTGCCAAACCATACTATCCCTTGATCATCCATGTGGAATCCTAGGGCTTTACCAATCACTATACATTCAGCAATATCCTTGATCCTCTCATCATTCAGCTATCCCTTATGAATCTCTCGTTCTAGAGTAGGTTCTACCTCTAACTCCATGGTGTTAGCCACAATACCCAAATTCAGGTATTTAAACTCCTCACACAACTCTTTAGGTAGTTGAGTTGTATAGGCCATGTTCACATAGCTCCTCCTACTCAAGGCATCTGCTACCACGTCAGCCTTTCCTGGGTGATAGTGTATCTCCAAATCATAATCCTTGATTAACTCTAGCCATCTGTGCTGCCTCAAATTCAGATCTAACTATGTGAATATATACTTCAAACCCTTATGGTCCGTATAAATCTCACACTTATGACCAATCATGTAATGCCTCCAAATCTTGAGAGCATGTACCATAGCTGCTAACTCTAGATCATGAGTCGGATAATTTAACTCATGTTTTCTCAACTGTCTAAATGCATAGGCAACAACTCTACCCTCTTGCATAAGAACATAGCCTAGACCTTGCCATGATGCATCACAATAGATAGAGAAGCTTTTAGTAAGATCTAGTAAGACAAGCACTAGGGCAGAAGTCACTCTCTTCTTCAACTCCTCAAAACTATCCTAACATTGCTTAGACCATACAAACTTGGAATTCTTCTTTAACAGAGCAGTCATGGGCTTGGCTAATTTAGAGAATCCCTCAATGAATCTCCTATAGTACCTAGCCATAACAAGAAAACTCTGAATCTCACTAACATCCTAAGGTGGCTTCCAACTCAACACATCTCTAACCTTCTTGGGATCTACAGCTACTCCTCCATTGGAGATTATGTGACCAAGGAAATAGACTTCTTTTAGTCAGAACTCACATTTGCTAAACTTAGCATAGAGTTGATGTTCTCTAAGCTTCTACAACACTAACCTCAAATGTTCTTCATGTTCTTCTTCATTCTTAGAGTAGACTAATATGTCATCGATGAACACCACAACAAACTTGTCAAGGTACTCCATGAATACCTTGTTCATCAGATACATGAAGTAAGTAGGTGGATTTGTCAGACCAAAGGACATGACTGTGAACTCATATAGTCCATATCGGGTCACAAAAGTAGTTTTGGGGATGTCAGTATGTCTTATTCGCAACTAATGGTATCCCGATCGGAGGTCAATCTTGGAAAACAACATAAGCTCCTTTCAACTGGTCAAACAGGTCATCGATTCTAGGCAGTGGATACTTGGTCTTAATTGTGACCTCATTAAGTTATCTATAATCTATGCACATTCTCTGTGTACCATCTTTATTCTCTACAAACAGTACTAGTGCATCCCAAGGTAAAGAACTAGGTTGGACATAACCCTTATCTAGTAATTCCTTTAATTGTTTCTTCAGTTCTGCTAATTCATTCACTCCCATTCTATAAGGTCTCTTAGCTATGGGTATAGTTTCAGGTAAAAGTTCAATTATAAACTCAACGTCTCGTTTAGGTGTCATACCTTGTAACTCCTTAGGGAAGACATCTAGATACTCATTTACTATCCATATATCTTCTATGGTTGTGCCCTCCAACTGGTTAACCCGACAGATTTCTATAGTTGACTGTGTTGCCACATACTCGACTTTCTCTCCGGATGGAGTGGTAAGATTCACATAACTGTTTCCATAATTAATGATTGCCTTTTTAGACCTTAACCAATCCATGCCCAAGATGACATCAATACCAGATGAGTATATGACTATAGGGTTAGCTTGAAATTCTATCCCTGTTATGCTAAGACAAGCAGCTAAGCATATCCAGATTGCTTTCATTTTCCCTCCGGGTGAGTTTACTAAAATGGGTTTCTTCATAACACATACTGGAATACCATGCTTCTTTATGAATGTATATGCTATGAAGGAATGCGAAGCACCAAAATCAAAAAGTATTGTAGCTGAGTTTGAGTTGACCAAAAACGTACCGATCACCACATCCGGTGCCTCCTGAGCTATTTCAGCAGTCACATGGTTGACTTTTCCCCTAAGATAATTCTGCTGCATGTTAGTCATCCTCTTGGGGCATCTATTTGAGAAATGTCCTGGCTCTCTACAATTGAAGCATCTATTATCATTAACTGCATTTGGCGCCTTTGGTGCGCTATTCTTCTACGGAGCATTAGGGACATTATTCCCCATGGGAGCATTGTTGGATTGCTGCTAGCGCTGAGCTGGTGCCTTGTACTGCTACTGCTACTGTTGTTGTTGTGCACGCTAGGGTTGCTGGTTGTGGTTGACTAGACCGGACTGACCCTGGTAGCGCTGCTATGGTTGAGTTTGTTGAGGATTGGCACCAAAGTTAGAGTTGCTCCTGGATTGCAGTCCATGGAACTTCCTCTTCTTGTCCTCCATCTGGCGGCGCTTGTTCTCAATCGCCAAGGCCTTATCCACTAGTTGAAAGCTAGCAAAAGTATGAGACAACAGTTGATAGTGGAGACCATCATTCAGACCCTCCCTAAACAGCTCCTGCCTCTTCTCATCCTCATCCACCTTAGTAGGTGCATACTATGACAATTGTATGAACTTGTCACGATATTCAGCAATAATCATGCTCCCTAGCTTGAGAGCCAAGAACTCCTTCTTCTTCAGTTTCATCAGTCCAGTAGGCATGTGGTGAGAGCGGAAGGCACTACGAAACTTAGGCCACGTGATGGGATTAGCTTTAGTATGGCCAAAGTGGAATGAGTCCCACCAATCTAGTGTGGCTCCTTGCAACTATCCAGAAGCATATAGAACCTTCTCCTTGTCATCACACTGGGCAATCTCTAGTTGCCTCTCAATAGCACGTAGCCAGTCATTTGCCTGAAGTGGGTTAGTGGAGTGCTTAAACATAGGTGGGTGTCCTTTCAGAAACTCTCCCCTCTTATCTCTGATGTGACAGGGTGCATTCCCATTCCCATGCCCCATGTTCTGCATGTTCTGGGCCATCTACTAAAGCAACTATGTCTACATCATCATCAGCTGCTCCATAGTGACTGGAGGAGGTGGTGGCAGGTCCTTGCCTCCTTGGTTGTTCCTCCTGGTGTTCACCATCTATAGATGCATCATATAAGTCTCACATGTACAAGCATATAACCTTTAAAACATAATGGTCTAACAGGAGTAGGTGCCACAAGATCAAGACAAGAGGTATATGTAGGGTACACAAAAACATAATTGTTCTGAACTTTTCCGGCAAGTTGGACAAACAGTAGTGTAGTAAAATGAGCATATATCACTCTTTGTTTATCATCTTATTGCGCATTTTACCTTTATAGAAATCTTATAAAATTATCTACAACTTTCATTTAGAACACTTTTTTAGGTTCTGACGTTTACTTAGTAAAAAATAGACTACAAGCAGTACTGTTCTAGAATTCGGTGATTCCAGAGCCAAATGAAAGATGTAGAAGTCTACTTTGCTCCATAAAATTTTCATGACCATTGGACATCCAGAACATAATATATGAACTGATAAATATGGACTGCTTAGAATGATACAAAATGGATAGCATGATAAAATGAAACCCAACTATTTATTCATAATATCCTTAAACCTTAACCTTAACTAAATGACCATGGACATGGCCACAAGTCATCACAATCACATCAAAAATCCAAATCCAACATTGTTCATTATGACAAACATTCAACCATGCAAGTAACACTTGTTCAATCATTATAAGAAAGAAATTAAACACTCTCTTGCACATCTACGCGTGTTTATTACATATTTTAAGACTTCCTCCTATGGGTACGGGTCAACGTTGGTGCTGGTGTTGGGGTCTCCAAATTCTCCTCTGTTCGTCAGGGGCGACTGAGCAGGTACACATGATGCTTCCACATCTGGACCTCCTTGATGTTGCCTTAGTATAGCATTCTCATGGGCAAGCTACAGATATACCTTCCCCATGACATCGAGCTCATCTAGGGCCTAATCCAAGTCACTGTTGGTCTGAGCCAAGCATAACAAGGTAGGCCTTAGCCTCAGGTTCACCTCTCCAAGTGGTGCAGCAATGTTGCAATGGACTAGCCGCTTCGATGGTGGGGAAGATAACGGCCGTCCTCCCAAGCGATGTCGTCGAAATGGCTGTCGCGGTTGACCACCAATGCCTGTCAAGCTACATCTCTGATGGCGGTGGCATGTGTGAGCCATGCAATGATGGCATGGTGGATGTAGCACACTTGAGTCCCTTCACGAATGTACACTTCTGTCTCCCAGAAGCTGGTGTAGTCAGGGTGGGTCCAATGCTCCGTCCAGTACTGAACAATGCATCCAACGTGGTAGCAATGTACAAGTGCGAGAAGCTTGGGGTGGTAGTAGGCATCACCCTCCAAATCATAGTGGATCTTCGTGGTCCACCCTTGAGCCAACAATGCATCATGATGATCATCACCCCTATTTCCACCGTCTCCTCCATCATCACCACCATTACCATCTCCACCATCATCACCTCCATGAGAACCATCAGAATCATCTCCATCATTAGGGTCACTAGCTCCCTCCTTGCCACCCTATCCATTCTCTTCCATAGGATCCTCTTTAGACTCCTCTATCTCAATGGGCTCCTCAAACATGGGCCCCTTTTCTGTTTCTTCATCCATGGGATCTTCCAGCACGTCCTCCAGAGGTTCCCCCATGGGCACCTCCATAGGTGCCTCCTCTTTCATGTTCCTCAAAGCCTCCACCAGTTGTGCAGGTACATGCTTGCCAAATGTGAACCTGGTCCTCTTGGTGGGCATCACGATGGTCCTCTTGTGGGGTGTCAATTTGGTGCAGGCCATCTATAAGAATGAAAAGGTTGAGTGTTAGAATAAAATAATTTTTGGCAACAGATAAGGAATAGAATATAATAAAAAAAAATTAGCAAATTAAAGGTAGTAAAATAAAGATAATGTGATCCTAAAAATGTCCACTTCTAACTAGGTTGATCATCCTAGAGTCTGTTATAGCTTTGATACCAATTTGTCGCACCCTATTTTGCATATCAAAACCAAGTACTCATATATGTGCGCCCAAGATGTCCAAACACACACATATATCACAAATTGTAATAGCATCAAAGTAAAGTACTTATTACATCTCATATCTCATCACAATGTTAATACAAAGTTTGCTCAATGGAAATATTATTACACACACAGCGGAAAATTCTAGCCCAATTTACCATAGGGACTCCAACTGGTGAACGTCTCTCTAGTAATCCAAGACATCCTCTGGAAACTCTTCATATCCATTACCTATTACCCATTTGGGATTTTCATTGGATGTAAAGCAAGTGTAAGCTCACCACGCTTAGCAAGTATAACAAAGGGGTCTATGAGGCTCAAAGGCTTGACACCGCTTGACTACGCTTCGCAATTTTAGTTGATCAAGTTTTAGCATCCTGAATCACTACTTTAGTGAACAATCCCTAATCCCAAGTGATATTAAAGTATCATCAAGTTTATATCATTTCCCAACCATCCACAGTAGCCACTAATCATGAAGGATCCAGACCGCTCGTATCCGTGAGCACGGCTATTATAACAGGTCAAATATTTCTGTAGAAATTGTACAACTTTACCCACCGAGCCATGATTCCCAATGCCGAGGTTTGTAAAACCCACTACACCTCTACCTAGGAAGTGTGGCAAGGTTTCACTACGTAACCCTTAGCTAGTTGCACTAACAAGTCATAGCTGCTAAGGTTTTAGCTATCTAGCCGTATGTGTATCTCCTCTAGGAGTGGCATGCGTGGGCACGTGACACGGTACACACACCCTAGCAGGTAAGGAAACATACCAACTAGTGCCCCCCTCTAGCCCTTATGAAAAGCTATAGATAAGCTAGTTCAATCTAGTTATCAGGTTAAAGTTAGAGCCATATGACACTCGAGGTTGTATGAAACCTCTCGGGTGGCCGCTTTAGGATTAAGTCCTTAGGGAGAGGCACAAGAGTACTCAACCCCATACTCTAGCCCCTATCTATTGCTAAAAAGCTTCAAGTTATCACATTTCATAATGTCTTTAGTCATGTTTAACTATTATTCTATGTTTTGCGCTGCAGCATCTATCCAAAATGCATATCCAAACCCTAGGTAACAAGGATATGTGGTACAAGAATTCATCTAGGTAAAGTCCTTAAAGGTATATCAAATTAGACACATGCATGAATATGAAGTGTAATAATTCATAGGTACAAGGGGCCTTTGGTACACTTGCCTTCTTCAAAGTTGTCCTAGAAGTACTATTGGTCCTACTGTGGGTCCTTAGTCACCTCAAATGGCTCACCCTCTAATCGTGTTCCAAATCACTAATCAAGCATCATTCCAATCATTACATGCATATAATTATACTTCTATTAGAACAATACACCAAATAGTAGAAACATAAGTTGAAAAGCTTATAAAACTATTCTCCATACTGCTACGAACACATGAGCAAAAGAATCACTCAAATCAGACTTAAAATGCAAAAGTTACGTATGAAATAAGGTGTAATAGCTTTTCTGTAAATAAACTGAACTTATTTTTGAATTAAAACAATTAAAAATATGAATATACACGGTGCCTGGACTACGTGTACTAATTTTGGAAAATACAAGGACCTAAACGAATAAAAATAGGGCTGAATTGTAATTATATTGAACTGCTACGGACTGCGGGTTGATTCACCAAAAAGAGAAGGGCTTTTCTACAAAACTCACATGGCTTGACTGGATGTTGACCGCGTCAGCTGACTGGACCGACATGTGGTGCGGGGGACTGGCTCAGTGCACCACGTGGCATGGTAGACTCTTTGACGCGGCATAGTGGGTCGGTCCATGGGTCCACGGTGGACCGGTTATGATCCAACCGGTACGATTAGATCTCGGCCGTCCAGAACTGATCCGACGACACAAGAGGCATGGGATGACCTACGCTGCTGTATAGTAACATTAGCGAGCACGCCATGGCCAGCGACGAGGTGGGAATAGCGGTGAACACTGGTACGGTGGTTTTGGCCATCTCGAGACAACCCAAGCACACCTAAACGATCTACGGACCTCGCGAACATGATAGATGCAATTCCGAGGTAGAGTACACGCTGGTGAGTCGTTTCTATGGTGGCACCATGTCCAGCAGGGTCTAGAGGTCACTGGTACGACGTTCTAGTGTGCAAGATGGCGAATGGAAAGCACGGGAAGGACGGGGAGCTCACTGTGAGTCTATTGAAGGTGGTCGTGGCATCCGGGACGGGTTCCCGTGGTGGGTCATCGACGGCGGCGGTGGCTGGAGAGAGAACCACAGCACGGTTAGGGTGACTCTGAGCATTCCATGACCAAAACGTGAAATCGACGTTACGTATGGCTATGGGAGAACTCGGCGGAGCTCGGCGAGTCATCGGCGTTGGGGTCCGAGGCACGGAAGAGATGAATTGACGGCGACGACGATGACTGGTGAGTGTGAGTAGAGGAAGGGGAGAAGGAGGGCGTCGGCTCGGAGCTTTATAGGCTAGGCGGGGGTTCGGTGGATGGAAAGAGAGCGGAGCGCTTAGGCGGGATTGGCCCCCTGCCTTGCATGCGGCACGGTGGCAGCTTGCCATGCCGGGCAGCGCCATCGGCGAGCGGTGAATAAAGGAAAGGCGCCGAGGAGAAGAAAGGAAAGGGAGGAGGTGGGCGCTGACATGCGGGGCTACCGGCGCAGCGAGAGAAAGATGGGAGCGCTTGTGGGCGGGTGGCTGGTGGGCGCTATGGGCCGGGGTGTGCGGGGCAAGCCGAGCTGGGCCGTGCGGTGCCAAAGCAGGCCACAAGAGTGCGGTGCGCGCGTGGGGGAAAATGGGAAGGAGAAGGGAAGAAAAGGGTAGGACTGCTGGGCCACCATGTAGGCCGAGCCTAGAAGGGAAGAAGGAGAAAGGGTCAGGCTGGTTCCTGGGTTGGGCTCAAAAGGAAGAAAGGTGATTTTTTTTCAAAAACAAATTCTTTTCTATTTCTAATTTTCAAAACTAAGCCAAATTCAAATGAAATTTGAATTTATCTTCAAACCATCTAGCCCTACACTCAATCAAAAATAAAATGCTCCAGCAAGAATGCAACAAACATGTTTCTAAACCTTATAGTTTATTTTATTTATCCAAAATTTATTATTTAGCCTATGTTAAAAATTCATAGAAAATTAAATAAATACTCAAAAATTAATTGCTAATTTGTAGTTGAAATTTTTGGGTGTTACAATATTAGAAGGCGCATGTTTTTGTAGGTGTTGCAAATATTTTGTGCAACTCCTACAAGTTTTGTAAATGCTCCAGTAATCCTTCAGGTAGTAGTGTTATGGACAACTGAGGTATGTACTTGTCAGGGACTGAATACTGGGGTACCCAAAGAGGAGGAGCGAATAACCATCAAACGTTGATGCTTCCGAATAGACAAGAACACAACTACACTTCTTGCCCAACGACTGAAGGTTGGCTCCGCCTTGCTCAACGTCTAGGGGCAGACTC
Organism: Miscanthus floridulus; assembly: GCF_019320115.1. Taxonomy (NCBI): domain Eukaryota; kingdom Viridiplantae; phylum Streptophyta; class Magnoliopsida; order Poales; family Poaceae; genus Miscanthus; species Miscanthus floridulus. Next base: position 219,351,252 of record NC_089587.1, on the reverse strand, counting down.
AGCCTTGCCCGACGTCCGAGGGCTGGCTCCGCCTCGCCCGACCCCTGAGGGCTGGACTCTACCTCGCTCGATGTTTGGGAGCAAACTCTGCCTCGCTTGACGACGGAAGGCTGGCTCTACCTCACCGAACGTCTAGGGGTAGGCTCTGCCTCACCCAAATCCAGGGGCTGGGCTCCACCTCGCTCGACGTCTAAGGGCTGGCTTTGCCTCACCTAATGTCCGAGGGCAGGCTCCACCTCGCCCGACGTCTGTGCGCTGCTACTTCATAACTACACGCGTAGATAAGGCAGGGCACTCAAGTCAACCGCAATACCGAGGACCATACCCTGCACACCTACAGCAAAGTACCATTAGGATATGACCAGACGGGCGCTTTAAGCCCTTCCAGGCATGTCAGAGCCCAAACAGTATTGTGGGCGCCGACATTTGTCCTACAGTGTTTTGGGCACCGGCATTTGCCCTCGGACATGAATCCTGATGGAAACATACGACAACCACTACGGTCCAGGAGGAAACTCATGTCATCTACAGTAACAAATATGGGGCCTCTATGCCATCTGCTCCTCGCAGGGTTGTGGCTCGGCACCCTGGCGTGTCGCGCCACCCATTAGAGTGGGATGGGACATGACCACTTACTAAATGAAGCTAGAGCGTGGCCCTATTAGGATCAACGAACGTGCTATCCCTGGCACCATCTACCATGTTAGTAGGGCAGGTTCAAAGGAAAAGGAAGACCCGGCACCTTCGAAGGACCTTCTTTGCCTCTAGTTTTTCTTCTTTCTCTCATCTATAATCCATTCTCCCCCTTGATCTATAAAAGGGAGGGCAGGGCACCCCACTAAAGAGACGGATCGATTCAACACACCATACAACACATAACACATGGCTGAGCAGCAACCAAGCTCTCAGCGCCCTTTCAACCTTTCCATCAGAGACTTGGGACCTTTCCCTCTCTCGACCATTTGTACCTCCAACTATGAACCTTTCAGTGCTAATAACATGAGCAGCAGCCACAAACTAGACATAGGAACATTTTGCCCAAACCAGTATAAACCTTGTGTCTTTTAGCACACCATTCGGGCCTAACATGCAATAAATACAAATTTACTAGTTGGTGTTTACTCGAAACACCAACAGTTGGTGCACCAGATAGGGGACCTTTGCGCGTTCCGACATTAACATTAGGCCACGGATGGCTAGGCACAAAATCAGCTGGGTCCCAAGCACACACGTGTGCTTTTGTGACCTGAACTTCGTCATCATGGTGGGAGGAGAGTTGGCGTTGGCTCACGCCACCATCCAACCTCTCCCTTCCATCGGCCTTAACTACGGGAGGCTTGAGCGCTAGCTCGGTGTCTCCCTTGGACCCTAGCCATCTAGGGAGGACCCACGCCGCATCATCCTCTCTCTAGAACGCCCCACACGAAGTGCCCTGATAGCGTTTCCGTCCAGTCTCTGCAACGCCGCGGCGACCGCTAGCCACCTTGTGGCACAGCGCTTGATCATGTTCCCCGTGAACAACAAGTTCATGGGGATAATCAAACACATCACAGAATCTCTCCATGACCTCCTCTTAGAGGAACTAGGGATGCTCTCTGGCTCTCATTCCAGCAGGGGGAGCCATCACCCCTCTCAGGAATGCTTCATGATGGGTACCCCCGAGGGACACGTCAAAAGCATCCCCGAGGAGGAGGCTACCCCGGCGAACAACCTCGGTGATGAGGCCAAGGGGGACATTGCCGCCCCACCGTGCATCGGGGTGGAGAAACTGAAAGCCCAACATCGGGAGATCGAGGATGCGTGACTCCAGCTAGAGCAGGAGTGCGTGGAGCTTGATCGAGAGATCGAGCGCCACGGAGACGGTGGGCGCGCACATGCCATGGCCCACGACATAAACCATAGGATCATCACCGATGATGAAGCCCTCCCTCGCTTCGCTTGGGCAAGCCAGAACATCATTGCCATGGCAACCTTGCTCCATGGCCTCCCAGAGGTCGTGTCACCCGAGGATCGTCAGACCCACCACGAGATTCACATGATGCACGAGTGTGCGGCAATGCAGCAGGCAGAGAGCTCGTTGTCTCAGTGACACAAGCTCGACACCAGCCAAAAAACACTCTCTAAGCAGCCTAATAGGGACACGTCGGTCCACTAGGCACCACAGGGTGACAGGCAGTGCGCCGTGGTCCTAGTACATCAGCATCTTAGCCACAACCACGACGCATGTAGCACCCTCGATGCCCACAGATGTACCTACGGCAACCCGAGAGAAGGAGCCCACTATGGCTATCATCCTCATCGTGGTGGATGCTATGACAGCGGTGAGGACTGAAGCCCGAGCCCTGGCCTACCGGGCCCTTAGGACTTCGGCCGTCACATCCTCAACACTGCTTTCCCACCGAGGTACCAACCATCGATCAATATTCCAAAGTACTCCAAGGAAACAAACCCAAGATTATGGCTCAAAGACTATCAACTTGCCTGCCAAGCCGGTGGTGTGGATAATGACGACTTCATTATTCGCAACCTTCCACTGTTCTTAGCCAATTTGGCACGAGCATGGTTGAAACTCCTACCGTCCAACGCAATCTAGATTTGGGCGGATCTGAAGGAGATCTTTGTGGGGAACTTCTAGGGCACATATATGCGTCCTAGGAACCCAAGGGACCTCAAAAACTACCGATAGAAGGCAGGTGAAACCCTCCATGGGTATATCTGGTGCTTCTCCCAACAATGCAATGAGCTACCTAATGTCACCAACGCCAACATTATAGGAGTTTTCCGATCTAGGAGTACCTATGAGTCTTTGGTTCATAAGCTGGAACACAAGGGCCCGCGAACCACCAAGGAACTCTTGGACATCGCCACCAGCCATGCCTCAGGAGAAGAAGTGGTCGAAGCGATCTTTGATCATCTTGAGGGCAAGGCAAGGTAGGACGAGGGCACTCATGAAGGCACCTCCAACCGTTCTGCCAAAAGGAAGAAAAAACAACAATGGCATGAGGACTCGCTCGTGGCCGCTGTTGACCGCAAGGGTGGTCGAAAGCCCACAGAGGGCACTCCGAACAACTTTGAAAAACTACTCGAGGGGCTAAGCCCAAACCATGCTTTCCCTATGAAGCATCTGTACAAGGACTGCAGCCTCATGCGGCGGTTCTTGTCTGAAGGTTCCAACAAAGGGGAGCATGAAAAGGACCCTTCCCTCACCACGGATGACGCCAAGGAGAAGGATGATGGCTTTCTAACACCAGATGGGTGCCTCATGACCTTCAAAGGATTAGCAGCCAATGACTCCAAACGCCATTAGAAGGTCATGTGCCACAAAGTCTATACGACCAAACCGACCACGCCTGCTTTTCTTTGGTGGTCAGAGTTTGCCATAACCTTCGATCGGACCGACCACCTGGAGAGCGTCCCACATCTGAGGAGATATCCACTCATGGTCGACTTAATCATCGGCCCAAAGCGACTCACCAAAATATTGATGGATGGAGGTAGTGGCCTCAACATCATGTACGCCAAGACGCTCGATGAAATGGGAATCGACCAAATACTCCTCCACCCAACCTGAGCACCTTTCCTTAGCATCGTGCCTAGAAAGCAGGCCATGCCACTTGGGCAGATTGATCTGCCTGTTACTTTTGGGGATCCATCCAATTATAGGACGGAAACCCTCACCTTCGAGGTGGTCGGGTTCCCCAAAAGCTTCCACGCCATCCTTGGACATCTATGCTACGAGAAGTTCATGGCTGTCCCCAATTATAATACCTCAAGCTAAAAATGTCAGGCCCTGGCATGGTCATCACCATCGGCACCTTCTTCGAGCGCGCCTATGAGTGCGAGGTCGATTGCTGCGGTCATGCCGTAGCAATCGTTGCCTCCGGAGAGCTCACCGCCATCAAGAAGGAGGTCACCAAAGAAGCGCCCGACACCAAGAAGTTGACTGGGTCATTCAAGTCTATAGAGGGCTCCAAAGAAGTCCTCATAAACCCTAGGAACACCAAGGGTAAAACCATGTGTGTTGGTACCACGCTTTCCTATGAATAGGAAGACGCGCTCGTTGGCTTCCTCCACGCTAACAGATACATCTATGCATGGAAACCCTCGAACGTGCTAGGCATCACGAGGGAAGTCGTCGAGCATACCTTGAAGATCCACCCAGGCTCCAAGCCGGTGAAGCAATGCCTATGTCACTTCGATGAGGGGAAACATAGGACCATCAGCGAAGAGATAGCAAAACTTTTGGTGGCCAAATTCATCAAGGAAGTATACCACCTAGAGTGGCTAGCCAATTCCATTCTTGTATGAAAGAAGAGTGGGAAATGGAGGATGTGTGTTGACTATGTGGGTCTCAACAAAGCATGCCCAAAGGATCCATTTTCTTTGCCATGCATAGACCAAATAGTTGACTCTACATCGGGGTGCGAAACTGAAAGGGTCGAGATGGTGACTAGAGGGGGGGTGAATAGTCATTTTTAAAACTTAATCATATTGGCTAACCGAAACAAGTGCGGAATTAAAACTATCAGACTAGCCAAGACTACACCCCTCTATCTATGTTCACTAGCACCTTGCAAACATACTAATCAAGCAACAAAGGTGCCGGGCTAGCTAGAGCTCTCCTAACCAATTCTAGAAGCAAGGTCACACAAACCTATGCCACTAGTACTTTAAGCGACAAGGGAGCTCCTACACATGCTAGTAAGCAAAAGCACAAAGCCAACTAAACTCACTAGCAATACTCAATAACAAGGCAACCAATGCCAAATTAGAGAGCACAATTACTTAGCTACACAAACTAAGCAATGCGACTAACAAGGTTACACAAACCAAATTAGCCACGCAAGGGAGCTACTTCTATGCTACACAAGCAAGAAGGTAACTAGCAAGCTACACAAGCTAACTAATTACAAAAGCAACAACACAAGCTCAATGTATATGAAAGTAATCGCAAGCTTGTGTAATGGGGATGCAAACCAACAGGAAGAACAAGGTTGACATGATGATTTTTCTCCTGAGGTTCATGTGTTTGCCAACACGCTAGTCCTCGTTGTGTCGACCGCTCACTTGGTGGTTCAGCGGCTAATTGGCATCACCCGCCAAGCCCGCACGTTGGGCACCGCAAAAACCTACCCTGGAAGTGAGGGTAGCTCAATAACACGCTTTACTAAAGTTGCTCTTTGTGGCTCCCGCGGGGCGAGCACAATGCCCCTCACAAAGCACTTCTTTGGAGCGCCGCACAAGCTTCTTGCGGGCTTCGATGAAGACCACCACCAAGTTGTCTAGGAGGTGGCAACCTCCAAGAGTAACAAGCACCACCGGCTTGCAACTCAACACCTAGTGCCACTCGATGCAACCTCACGATGCAATCACACTAGAATCGCTCTCTCACACAATCGAATGATCACTATCAAGTATATGTGAGATGGAGGGCTCCTAAGCACTCTCAAGCATGGACACAAAGTCCCCCAAGGTGCTCAGCACCAGCCATGGCCGAAGGACACTTCTATTTATAGCCCCAAGGGCTAAACTAGCCATTACCCCTTCACTGGGCAAAAGTCGGGCCGACCGGACGCTCCGGTCATGTTGACCGGACGCTGGACCTCAGCGTCCGATCGCTCGATGATAGCCACATATCACTTGTGTTCAACGGCATTCTTCCAATCTCAACGGTCATCTTCTGACCAGACGCAGCAGCTTCAACTGACCGGATGCTGGACCCTCAGCGTCTAGTCGTTTATAGTAAGGTACCAACCTCAACTGGACGTGTCCGGTTGGACATGATCGGATGTAGCCCCAGCGTCCGGTCACTCTCTAGTGACACTTCTTCATCCGACAACAGGACTGGACACTCCCTCTAACGTTCAGTCACTTTCAAAGCCAGCGTCCGGTCAACTGACCGACGCTGCACGCTGACTGCCACCACTGACCGGACACTGGAACCCAGCGTTCGGTCACTACGTGACCAGTGTCCGGTCCACTCTGTGAGACCCTATCTTTTTGGAATAGGGCGCCGGTGGCACCATTGGACTATCCACACTCTATAGGTGGACACTCCGCCGGTGGAGTTCCAAACCCTTCACACCCCTGTTCCATCACTGAGTTGATCCACATCAACTCCAACTTCATCTCCTTTGTAAATGTGCCTACACCACCAAGTGTACACGATCATGTGTATGTGTGTTAGCATTTTCACAATCATTTTTCAAAGGATTAGCCACTCAACTTGCCACGCCACTCAATCCTAGCGATGATGTAAAGTTAGATCACTCGAGTGGCACTAGATGACCAATATGCAAACAAGTTTGCCTCTCTTGATAGTACGGCCATCTATCCTAAACCCGGTCATAAACTTCTCTACACACCTATGACCGGTGAAATGAAATGCCCTAGGTTATACCTTTGCCTTGCACATTCTATTCCATCTCCTCCTATGTCGATGCAACACATGCACCAACACGATCAACAATGATATAATCCACTTCATATCATCACATGATCATATTGGTTCATCGATCTTGACATCACTTGCTTTTCACCGTTGCCTTCGTCCATCGGCGCTAAGTCTTGCTCAAGCTTCACCGCCACGCGGTCCATCGCTCTAAAGCCTCTGACTTGCCCTTCATGCTTGCAACCGGTCCATCAAGCCAAGTCTTGTCTTGATCTTCTCCACCTTGATCACATGACTCAATGTCATGTCTCATGTGCAATGAGCTCCTTCATCATCACATATGTGAGCTTTGCAACATCTCCAAGCCATTTTCACCTTCATGGCATATGTTGCTCATACATATGTACTTGTAGACTAATCACCTATGTATCTCACATAAACACAATTAGTCCACCTAGGTTGTCACTCAATTACCAAAACCACACAAGGACCTTTCAATCTCCCCCTTTTTGGTAATTGATGACAACTCTACAAAGATATGGAAATTAAGCTCTTTTGGATTCATGTTGCTTGCCCAAGCAATTTTACCATGTGAAAATGATTTTGGACAAGTACCACAAACCCAAGATGGTAGTATTAGCTCCCCCTACATATGTGATAGAGTGTTTGATTTGAAGCTCGCATATATGCATAGATTCTAATTGTGGGAGAGTAATTACTACTAAATGATGCTAAGGTGTATAGAATAAACCTTTGAAGCATGTACCAATTGGAGTTGCACCTTTAAGTTCATCCTTAGCACCATGGTTAGCTAGATATCACTTGGAAATAAAAACACTAGATACCTTGTGAGATCAATATTAAAGGCAAGGTACTAGCATTACTTGAAAAGCATGCCAAGTGTCTAGCTATCATCCTTTGCATGCTAGTTATCAAATCATCATTCAAGTTCTACAATTAGCATACACCACACAAGCATGCATATTGAGTTTGAAAGCTTATGCAATGCAAGCAAGCACATGAATATGCACATATCAAATGCAATCAATCAAAGTTCATGAGCTTGCCCCCCCTACTTGTGTGCTTCTCTTGTCCAAGAATTTTGATCCATCTCTTTTCTTCAATGTTGCTCCCTCTTTGTCCATGTCCAACCTCTATTTCTTTTATATCTCATCTCTCCCATTGTACAATCTCTCCCCCATTCAATCAAGCTTTCATATCTTTGTACAATCTCTCCCCTTTTGTCATCAATTTCCATAAAAGGTGTGCTTCTCATTGATGTAAAGGTATGCATTTGGGGTAGATGGTTGAGGCTTGAATCTTGCATTTTTTATGGACATCACTTGATTGTTGGAATGACACTATTTGTAAATACCACTTGTAGCTTGTACCACTTGTATCTTGTGTAGGGCTTCTTGAGATACCACACATAAGATTTTTGATCTTGTGATAAATTTGTGGGACACCTCCCCCTATGTGATAGCATAGGTCATCCATTTGATACACTTGAGCTCTTGTAGATGAGGGATGCATTCTTCATTTGATGATCACTTAAAGTTGAGGATAACTTGTGGAACCATCGCCTTTCATGGTTGATACTATGTATAGATACCACTTGTAGGAAGTGAATATTATTTGAAAGAATCTTCTAGTATGGAACCACTTGTTTGATTTATCAATAAAGACCATTTCTTGAACATTTGCTATCTTCATAAGTACCACTTATAGGATATCACTTGTGAGTTGATCTAGACATTATTTGTAGATTCTTGATAAAATACTTGAGTCTAGATACCATTTGAAACAAACTAGATATCTATTTGTATTGTTGTCTTGTGCTTGTACTCTTATCACTATCATGAGCTTCTATGATTGACTTGAACTAAAATGATTTGCCTAAGCTTCTAAGTTCGGTTTGAACCAATGACAAGCTTCTTCACACCTCTTGCAAGGGTTATCTTGCCAATGTTGTACTTGTCACTTGTTAGCAATCCAAATTAAGTCAATTACTTGGGTTCACTAGCTCATGAACAAATTTATGTACTAACCACTAGATCAAGTAATCATTCAAACAATAGTGGTAGGCTATGGATTTAAACATTTCATTTGTTATGCATGATCCTATGAAGTATGTACTATATGCACTAACCGCATACTAGTAAGGGATGAAAAGATCATGCACATTACAATAATACCTTTGCTATGTTGGAGTAGAGGATAGTCACATAGATTCCAATTCATTACTCCAATAGCAATGTAAAGTCTAATTATAAGCTTGGTGAAGACCAATAGATACCATGTTGAATTTTATTCTTCACCCATATGAAATGAGTACCACTTATGATCAAGTGCACTTTCTTGTTATGGTTGACTTGCTTTATCTTTTTATCTTTGCTTGCATGAGAGTATCAATTTGAGAATACCACTTGAAATATCATGATTAGCTCTCTTTTGGGTATTGGTTGATTTTCTTGATCAACCCTTTTGATTGCTTCAACTAAGCATCTCAAATGTTCCTCGGATCACCACTTCCATGTTAGCCTTCCAAGTACCACACTTGGTTTACCTACACATAGGTGGCAAGCCCCTACACTAGGGAGAAGTGACCTTTCTCTAAGAATCATTCTTGATACTCACTTGAAATGACTTGATTGATTGATCCAAGTGATGGACTTAACTTGACGAGTAACCTTGATTCCTTCTTTAAGTCCTTTTCTTTCTTCTTGTTTAAGTTCTTTTCTTTCTACCAAATGATTTCTAATAGTCACTAGAACTTAACCTTCAACTTCATCTTGAGTTTGATCTTGATCTTCCAATTTGAGTACCAAATATATGCAAAGTACACTCTACAATCAAATGGCCTTGTACTCGTTGCTTGTCATGCTTTTAGGTCATCTCAAAACCAAACTTAGGTACCTCAAACACTTGTAAACATATTTCCAACTTGAGGACATTTCAATCAAAGTGACTCTTGATTAATCCAACATTTGTCACTTTTCTGACAGATTCAGTACCCTTTAAAGAATTAAGCATATCTCCCAAAGTACAAATCCAAATATCACTAAATTTGGTGGGAATGTGCTTCACAAAGTTATCTAGCAGCTGTAAAAATTTGAGCTTCATTTGACTTCTAGATTGCTGCTATATTTCAATTCTTCCACCACTGCTATATGCTGAAAACTGCTGCACTATAGCTGACAAGATCCACTCCAAAACTGAAGTATTTCTTATCCAATTCTCTTGAAAATTTTACAGCATCTTATACCATAAGTCTAGAGCATGTACACCAATTTTTATGCCAACCCAATAGGTTTTGATCTCTCAAACATGGCTAAGTTCACAGCTAGCTCAGATTTTGCAATATAGGACAGATTTCAACAATTGAGTTATACTTCATCAAATATGAATCAAATTTGATACTAACTTGTTTGAATACTTCCATAAGACATATATCCATTCAAACCACATACTAAATGTCATCTTATGAACTTATCCAACACAAATCAATTCAAACTTGACTACTAATCAATTATCCATTCAATCGACTTATAGCAAGCAACTTTGCATATTTATCAAATTCAATCACCTCATATGCACCCAAATGAAACGATCAACAAAAGATATACCTTGGTTAGCTCATGATCATCCAACTAGCAAGCTTTAACTCAAATATTTGCAAGCCATCAAATAATATCCAATGAATCATCAACTACTTGAATTGTAGCACTTGGACTTCACTCAATTTTCACTTAGCATTGGGTTGGATATGCACTAAGCTTCCATACTTGATTCAACATATGATGATTAATATGAAAACAATTTGAATCAATCCTCCAATGCCATGGTACCTACACATATTCATCCACTTTTTGATGGTACCCAAACAAGTTTGGGTCCCCTCAAGTTAGGAGCAACATACTTAGGCGATGCCTTAGTATGAGTAGCGGGATGTTTTGCAATAGCAATCATAGAGGTACCATCACCATCCTTTCTAAGCATATCATGATCATCAATTGAAATAGGCTTAGAAATTTTACCTAGGGGACATGAATGTGCCATGTGTCCTCTTTCCCGACATGAGTAGCACTTTCTCTTTGCTTGAGCCTTCTCTTCTTTGCTCATGTGGTTCTTCTCATTGTCTTGCCTCTCATGGATTGCTTGAGCTTTCTTCTCAAGCTTGGTAGAACACTTAGAGGCAAAGTGTCCCACACTTCCACACTTGAAGCACTTGATGTGAGCATGATCTTTCTTCTCATCTTCATTCTTGCTCATCATCTTGGCATCTTGAGTTTGCATTGGATACCTTGCCTTTCCACCCCTTCTTGTTTTCTTCTTCTTTATCATCAAATCACCACCATCTTTATGGTTGATCTTCATTTGAACTTGGGGTGTCTTCTCTTGCTCAACTTGTGGCTTTGGTTTAGGCTTCACTTGTTGCTTCACCAATTGCTTGGTTGGGCACATTAAGGTAAGATGACCCCAAGTGCAGCACTTGAAGCACTTAACATGCTTTAGCCTCTCTTGTTCTTTTATCTTCTTGAGCTTCTCAATGTTAGGGCAACCATTTGCAAGGTGTCCCACTTTATGACACCAGTAGCACATGGTATGAGAGAGCTTTCTTTGTTGTAGTTTCTTCATCTTCCTTTCTCTCTTTCTTTCGCTCTTGGTCATCTTCTTCTTGAAGCCAAGGCCACACTTGTCACTATTGTTTCTTTGAGTCTTCAACATGTGCTCAAAGGTGACTTTTGAGTTGTAGCACCTCTCTAACTTATTGCTCAATTTCTTCACTTCACTTTTGAGCTCAATATTCTCCTTCAAAATGTTAGTCTCACAAGACATAGAAGTAGAACAAGCATCTATATGTGAAGAGCATGGCATGTCTAATAAATCGTCACAAGAGGTGGATACATGCTTCTTGCCTATATCACAAGGGTTAGCAATATTTTATAATTTATTATTTGATCCATGTGATGAGCTCTCATTATTTTTAAGTTTATTTGTAAATACTTTAATGAGAGAAGCATGTTGTTCTAATAATTCATCATGAGATACAAGTAGTGTCTCATGATTCAATTTAAGCTCATCAAGTGAAGATTTATATGCATCAAGTAATTTCTTATGTTCTTCACAAGAGTTCTTTAGAAATGAGTTTTCATTTTCTAATTTCAATGTTTTAGCTTTCTCATTTTCTAAAGATATGGTCATGCTAGCAAGTCTACTAACAAGCTCATCATATGAATCAACATGATCAACCACATCATCATTTGATACCTTGGTGTCACCTTGTGACATGAGACAATGTGGTGTAGTGGATGGGCTTGTAGTAGCATCATCAAGGCTTGAGTATGAACCATCATCACCATCAAGTGTGCATGGTGTAGCATCATCACTTGCAACACTTGTGGCACCATTATCAACCTTGTCAAGTGAACTTGTAGTAGATTGATCATCATCATCATCACTTGACCGTGAGGTGGAGCAATCTTCCACAATCACCAAATTGTGGTTATGCTCAACACACTCATGCACCTCCTTCTTGGGTTCATCCTCCTTGAATTTACAATCATCCCTTGTGGAGGAATCACCGAAGGTTTCCTTGATGGACTCCCATATCTCTTGAGCGATTCCCTTGATGTTTACTTGTTTCATCAAATCAAAGCTTAAAGCATCCATTAGAAACAACAAGCATGTGCATCAATTTCATAGAGAACTCCTTTGAGCTTTGGTGAGATTTTCTATGATCCCAAGAACATGGTTGAGACCACTTGTGGACAACCCCACCAAAATTTAGGTTTCCTTTGCACGAAAATTGATCAAGCATATGATTTTTCCAAAAGTGCAAAGTTTGTGCCATAAAAAATATGGTGCCTCAAAACTCTAGCCCATTAGACACCACCTTTTAGGTCGGTGAAGACCACACATGAGAGACCGCGCTCTAATACCAATTGAAAGGGTCGAGATGGCGACTAGAGAGGGGGCGTGAATAGTTCTTTTTAAAACTTAATCACGTTGGCTAACTGAACAAGTGCAGAAATTAAAACTATTGGACTAGCCAGACTACACCCCTCTATCTATGTTCACTAGCACCTTACAAAGATACTAATCAGCCAACAAAGGGTTGGGCTAGCTAGAGCTCTCCTAACCAATTCTAGAAGTAAGGTCACACAACCTATGCCACTAGTACTTAAGCAACAAGGGAGCTCCTACACATGCTAGTAAGCAAAAGCACAAAGCCAACTAAGCTCACTAGCAATGCTCAATAAACAAGGCAACCAATGCCAAATTAGAGAGCGCAATTACTTACGTACACAAACTAAGCAATGTGACTAACAAGGTTACACAAATCAAATTAGCCATGCAAGGGAGCTACTTTTATGCTACACAAGCAAGAAGGGTAACTAGCAAGCTACACAAGCTAACTAATTACAAAAGCAACAACACAAGCTCAATGTATATGAAAGTAATCGCAAGCTTGTGTAACAGGGATGCAAACCAACGGGAAGAACAAGGTTGATATGATGATTTTTCTTTCGAGGTTCACGTGTTTACAACCGGCTAGTCCCTATGGTCAACCGACTCACTGATTAGTGGCCTTTGCGGCTAATTGGCATACCCGCAAGCCCGCATGTTGAGCGCTGTAGAACATACCCCGAAAAGTGAGGGTTTTAGATCAATGGACATGCTTACTAAAGTGCTATTCTTGGCTCTGTTGGGGCCGCACAAGTGCCCCTCACAAAAAGCACTTCTCCAGAGATCCGCACAAGCTTCTTGCGGGCTCGACAGGAGACCACCAACAAGTCGTTTAGGAGGTGGCAACCTCAAAGCGTAACACAGCACCAATGGCTTGCAACTCGATCACCTAGTGCCACTCGATGCAACCTCACATGCAATCGCACTAGAATCGCTCTCACACAATCGAATGATCACTATCAAGTATATGAGATGAGGACTCCTAAGCACTCTCAAGCATGGACACAAAGTCCCTAAGGTGCTCAGCACCAGCCATGACTGAAGGCCACTTCTTTTTAGCCCCAAGGGCTAAACTAGCCATTACCCCTTCACTGGGCAAAAGTCGGGCCGACCGGACGCTCCGGTCATGTTGACCGGACGCTGGACCTCAGCGTCCGGTCGCCCGATGACAGCCACGTGTCACCTACGTTCAACGACATTCTTCCGATCTCAATGGTCATCTTCTGACCAGACGCAGCAGCTTCAACTAACCGGACGTTGGATCCTCAGCGTCCGGTCGTTTACAGTAAGGTACCGACCCCGACCGGATGCGTCTAGTCGAACGTGATCGGACGCAGCCCCAACGTCCGGTCACTCTCTAGTGACACTGCTTCATCCGACAACAGGACCGGACACTCCCTCCAACGTCTGGTCACTTTTAGAGCCAGCGTCCGGTCGACTGAC